>NC_068437.1:35649511-35949511 GCF_023373465.1 Oncorhynchus keta
TTTTCTTTCAATTAAGACATAGACAACCAGGTGCGGGGAGTTCCTTACGAATTAGTTACCTTAATTCATAAATCAAGTAAAAGGGAGGAGTGAAAATCCACAACTACTTGGCCCTTTGTGGAATGAGTTGGAAAACGGTGCTCTAGTGCCATGCAGCATCATCAGCGCAGTAAAGAGAGTGACACACAGCCTTTGATTTGATTTTAGCTGCCGGTAATGAGCAGGAAGTATGTTTGTAAATTAATTTGATCAAGCTATGTAACCTATTGATTCCTTCTTGATGAATAAATAAAACAAAAACGTTTTTCTCTGTTTTTCTCTGTAATACTAGCCACCTAGCAATTTTATGAAGTTGGCTTTAGCTAGCCAGCTACATAGGTTCCTAATCTCATCACCTTACCAGCAATTGACAACAATTAGTGGGTTATGATACTATATACCAGTGTGGCAGTTGTAATAAACTCCTATGGCATAAAACGTCTTTAAAAAATCTATGTGCATCATTAATTAAAAGAGGTAAATATACATGTTTTTGTTACATAGAATTAGGCATAATGATTATGGCTCTGGCTGTTTCAGGTGGTTAAAAAATGCAGGACCACCCCCCCTGATGTACTTCATGCCCCCTTTAAAATAATGGGTGCATGACGCCCCTTGGCGGTCTGGACGAGATGGGACACCAGTCACAAAGAGCAAAGGCACGCTTAACATTCACCAGGAGAGACGCACAGCCAGGGTCCTCCTCGCAAGAAGGGAGAGCCTGAAGGACACCAGGGCACTGAGTTTACTCTCCTCACGTCCATGTCCACCTTTATCTCTGTCTTTTTCTCTCTCTCTCTTTTACTCACTCTCTCCCTTTACATTTACATTTAAGTCATTTAGCAGACGCTCTTATCCAGAGCGACTTACCAAACATCTTCTGATCTTTCCATTCACTTAGATACTGTAGACTGACCATTTATATTGAATGACTAAAATGTCAAATGCAATGGAATTGAAGGTAGAGATCCCATAATAGAGGGAACATAACTATTACATTATAGCGGAGAAAGAGAGTTAAAGAGACAGGGGAGGCAGAGAGAGTGGGAGGGAGGGAGGGAATTCTGCTGGGCATTTTATCATGACAGGTCTGTGACACAACACAATTCCAACATTTGGTAGACTACAATGAAGAAACGTTAAACCATCTTCTGACTTCTCAAATCCTCACTCCCTCTCTGCCTCTCCAACATCTCATAATTTCCACCTCTGTTTATCCCCTGCTGTCTTGTATTTCTGCATTTCCCCTCAGTGTCTCTGCTCTAACATAACAGCATTTAACTGTCAGAGAAGTTACAAATATGCACAATGAATTATATAAACCACAGAAAAATACAACTGCAGAGAACACTGAGTTCCTGCTTTATTTAATAATTTATCATCCTCCAAGAGGGAGACAGAGCTGAATAACAGCTGACTTATTAAATCGACCGCCGCATCTTGGTTCCTACTAAATATTCAGAAATATTGTTCTGGATACTTCATCAGGGTTTTTCAGGGTTTGTCTGTAATATATCAAGGCACCCGCAAACGTGTGTGCACTCAGTCACACACGGACACATCATATGAGTCCATCTTCCGTCATTTCATTACTCATCAAATGACAACAAAAATATAACACGTTACACTAGCACCACCAAAAGGCCAAGTTGGCAAACAACACGAAACCACCTTCTCGTCCTCTCTCTCCCTTTCCCTTCATCCTAAGCTATTCTTTTTTTCTATATTACTCTCTTTCTCCTTTGTCCATCGCTCTTTCTCTCGCTCCATCAGACTCTGTCTCTCTCTTACCCTCGCTGTTTCTGTCTCTATCTCTCAGGTTGGGTTGAGAGGAAGGTGAAGTGGGTAGAGGAAGTAAGTAGTAGAGGGGTTAAGTGCTACTGGGTTATATAGAGGGGCAAAGTCACACGCTAAAGGAGTCACACTCCCACTATAAAAACTGTATTTTTACAGTCAGGGCCAAGTCTTAATGCTATGTAGGTATGTGTTAGTGTTTTTATGCAATACTAACAAGTAATTGTTCAAATATATCTTTCAATCACAACATCTCAAACTAGTGCTTGGTAATTGAGTCACAGCCAGTTAACATCTTTTTTTCGGGGGTTATATGCACACCTACATAACGTTCTGTTTTTTGTGATAATCCATTAATGTAACATATCATCTCACAAATTTTGGTATCATTTGATATAATATTTCATCATGACAATACAAATAATTGAAAGAGATGTAACGGAGTAACAGAGTGCAAAATAGCATATTGCAATACAATTGTCTGTGGATATGTATTTTTAGGACAATTTCCTGATACAAAATGTTCTATATATCATGGACCATATAAATAAAATGCATACAAATTCTTTAAAGTAAGATGATTTGTTTTGTTTCTGGGCAGCTGTGACTATCGCCCACCACTAATAGTTTTTTGACAGATACAGTATATTTGAACAATTACTTGTTAGTATTGCACTAAAGGACTAACAAATACCTTCAGATACATGTATAGCATTAAGATTTGGCCTTGATTATAAAAAAATATCTGCATATTTCTATAGTGGGAGTGTCACTCCGTTACCACATGGCCTTGCCCAAAGGTCTCAAAGGGCCAGGCAGAGAGCCTCAGCTGTGGCTGATCAAATAAAATAAAATCGTATTAGTCATGTGCGCCGAATATAGTGAAATGTTTACTTACGAGCCCCGAACCAACAATGCAGTTTTAAAAAATATGGATAAGAATAAGAAATAAAAGTAACAAGTAATTAAAGAGCAGCATTAAAATAACATTAGCGAGACTAGAAACAGGGGGGGGTACCGGTAGAGTCAATGAGCGTGGGCACCGGTTAGTTGAGGTAAAATGTACATGTAGGTAGAGTTAGAGTTATGAAGGGCCCTGCTCTACTTAAATTAAGAGGCCAGGGACGGGTCACATCTCCATGTATACACAATGTCAACAAGTGGAAACCTGAACTCTATATTATTATTATTATTAACTCTTGAAGAGCAATACAGCACAACGGCGGTACATTCAGTGCAGCTGGGTGCACTACACACACAACAACACTACACAAGACCCAACAACACACAACACATAACAAACCGACACGACACACGCCACAACACAACACAGCACCACAAAATCACAAGACAAAATATGTCACAACACAAGGCAACCCACCGACAACACAGCACCACACTGCATGTTTGTTGTCTATGTAGAGAAAAAGAGCGCACTTGATCTTGATCACACTCTCTAGCACACACTCTATAGCAAGACAACCTTCAATGACATTCCACTCTCATTCCAACACAAATTCATCTCTACCCTGTTGATTAATTGAAAAAGAGACCCAAATCCTTGGCGGATTTAATAACACACTCATTAGCAGGCACCAACAGGGCGGAACTGCCTTTAATTAGAGCAACACCTGATTAGCGGCCAATTAAGCCAGAGCCTGTTAATTCTCCCCTACTTTAACAAGGATCAGAACGTAAACATGTGGCATGATGGCAGGCAGGCAGGCAGCCCACTCTCTCCTCTCCTGTTGGGGAAGTAAGAGAAGAGAGAAGACTGAGAGAACTAAAGAAGGGCTGTGAGAGAGACTGGTAGACAGTAGCTTGGCAGTGCTGAGTAGATGACTGACATGATTCAACTGTACTGCTGTTGAAGAGGGGCGTAATAATAAGGCTTTCTGTTGGACTGGAGTGTGCTATGGCACTGTTCTCTGGTGATGCCAGGAAGACATCTGAAGCCTGGTAGAGATACTGGTTAACAGGGCTGAGTAAATAAAAGCAGCAGTTTATTCATCTGTTTTTAAAGGTACAATATCAATAATATCACACTTTATAGTGGTGATGAGTATCAAGCTTACTGAGAAAATGCACATTCACATAGGACTGTCTTAGAAGTATTAGTTAAACTGTTAAACTGTAAATGTATGTATCACTTTCATCTAAATTCAACAAGTAGTGATCCCACTTTGTACACAAACAACCAAAATGTGTGACTTTCCACTAATTAATGTTGAATACTTGCGAACAGAACACTGCTGCCAAGCTGTATAAAAAATAGCTTTTTCAACATCAAAGCTTGGTCATACTCACCACATGAGGCTGCTATTGTAACATAAATATTTCCTTTACTACACAGAAAATCTTACTGAAAGTGTGCTCGGCAACAAACAACTACAAATAATAAATTGTTCCTTGCTTGACAAGAACCCTTTATCTCAGCATTGACACTTTTGGTCACTTTAATAATGTTTACATACTGTTTTACCCACTTTATATGTATATACAGTATTCTATTCAAGGCTTATCCTATATATCTACTCCTGTACACAACTTTTCTATTCATATACTGTCTATACACATACCATTATATTTGTGTGTATATACACTACCGTTCAAAGGTTTGGGCATAGAAATGTCCTTGTTTTTGAAAGAAAAGCACATTTTTGTCCATTAAAATAACATCAAATTGATCAGAAATACAGTGTAGATATTGTTAATGTTGTAAATGGCCATTTTAGCTGGAAACAGCAGATTTTTTATGGAATATCTACATAGGCGTACAGAGGCCCATTATCAACAAACATCACTCCTGTGTTCCAATGGCACATTATGTGAAGCATTTCGCTGCATCTGCGATAACATCTGCAAAATATGTGTGCACAACCAATGAAATTGGATTTGATTAGTCTAAATATTACATATTCTCAGAGTGCGTCTGTAAACATTCTCCAACGGTGTAGAAATCTCTGATACAGACACAGACTAGAAGCTCCTCTCCCTGGTGAACTGCTAGTGTGAACATGGACCCCTATCAGCTGTGTGCGCAGTCCAATCCCATTCTGCAGTCAGCTCAGTCTCTGAGCCTGAATCAGGTTACACGAATACTCCATCACTGTCCTGTGTCCTCTCTAATTCCTCCTCTCAGGGTACAGACATGTACCTCCTCAGCCCTCTCGCAATCTCTTCATCACTCTGGTCTTCATGACAACGCTGGTGACTCACGATGAACGAGCGCTGGGCGTACGGTACCTGGGAGGCGCCCCGCCACCCATCGGCAGCCTTCATGAGATCTGGCAGGATGTCCGGGACCACACACTGCTCCACCAGGAAGACCACAGGCAGAGCAACCAATAGCAGGGCCCAGCCCAGGGTAGCCAGCCAAAAGGAGGAGCCCAGGCATGTGAAGTCATCGCTGATCTCCACCCGGTGCTGGTAGGTGAAGAGGGACCAGCTGAGGAGGAAGAAGAATCCTAGAGAGAGACAGAGAGGGAGGAGAAGAGCGGGGTCAGTCAAGTTATCATCAGTAGATAGGAGTCTAAGGAGTCTAGACAGAGGAATCTGAGTGTTTACTGAAGGCAATACACAGGCAATCCATCGTCACTAATATACCTGTGTGGAAACACTCAACAAAACCTCCTCCAACATAAAATAGGAGTGAGCAGAGGAGAAACTAGATTAACATAAGCAGTGACAGGGAAGGGAAATCTTCTCTGAAAACATGTTTTGTATTGTATAAAGCAACATAGATCGATGCTTGCAGGACCTTACAGTGAAATGCTTACTTACAAGCCCTAACCAACAATGCAGTTAAAATATATATATACACTGTTCAAAAAAATAAAGGGAACACTAAAATAACACATCCTAGATCTGAATGAATGAAATATTCTTATTAAATACTTTTTTCTTTACATAGTTGAATGTGCTGACAACAAAATCACACTAAAATTATCAATGGAAATCAAATTTATCAACCCATGGAGGTCTGGATTTGGAGTCACACTCAAAATTAAAGTGGAAAACCACACTACAGGCTGATCCAACTTTGATATAATGTCCTTAAAACAAGTCAAAATGAGGCTCAGTAGTGTGTGTGGCCTCTACGTGCCTGTATGACCTCCCTACAACACCTGGGCATGCTCCTGATGAGGTGGTGGATGGTCTCCTGAGGGATCTCCTCCCAAACCTGGACTAAAGCATCCGCCAACTCCTGGACAGTCTGTGGTGCAATGTAGCGTTGGTGGATGGAGCGAGACATGATGTCCCAGATGTGCTCAATTGGATTCAGGTCTGGGGAACAGGCGGGCCAGTCCATAGCATCAATGCCTTCCTCTTGCAGGAACTGCTGACACACTCCAGCCACATGAGGTCTAGCATTGTCTTGCATTAGGAGGAACCCAGGGCCAACCGCACCAGCATATGGTCTCACAAGGGGTCTGATCTCATCTCGGTACCTAATGGCAGTCAGGCTACCTCTGGCGAGCACAGGGAGGGCTGTGCGGCCCCTTAAAGAAATGCCACCCCACACCATGACTGACCCACCGCCAAACCGGTCATGCTGGAGGATGTTGCAGGCAGCAGAACGTTCTCCACGGCATCTCCAGACTCTGTCACGTGCTCAGTGTGAACCTGCTTTCATCTGTGTAGAGCACAGGGCGCCAGTGGCGAATTTGCCAATCTTGGTGTTCTCTGGCAAATACGAAACGTCCTGCGCGGTGTTGGGCTGTAAGCACAACTCCCACCTGTGGACGTCGGGCCCTCATACCACCCTCATGGAGTCTGTTTTTGACCGTTTGAGCAGACACATCTACATTTGTGGCCTGCTGGAGGTAATTTTCAGGGCTCTGGCAGTGCTCCTCCTTGCACAAAGGTGGAGGTAGCGGTCCTGCTGCTGGGTTGTTGCCCTCCTACGGCCTCCTCCACATCTCCTGATGTACTGGCCTGTCTCCTGGTAGCACCTCCATGCTCTGGACACTACGCTGACAGACACAGCAAACCTTCTTGCCACAGCTCGCATTGATGTGCCACCCTGGATGAGCTGCACTACCTGAGCCACTTGTGTGGGTTGTAGACCCCATCTCATGTTACCACTAGAGTGAAAGCACCGCCAGCATTCAAAAGTGACCAAAATATCAGCCAGGAAGCATAGGGACTCAGAAGTGGTCCGTTGTCACCACCTGCAGAACCACTCCTTTATTGGGGGTGTCTTGCTAATTGCCTATAATTTCCACCTGTTGTCTATTCCATTTGCACAACAGCATGTGAAATTTATTGTCAATCAGTGTTGCTTCCTAAGTGGACAGTTTGATTTCACAGAAGTGTGATTGACTTGGAGTTACATTGTGTTGTTTAAGTGTTCCTTTTATTTTTTTGAGCAGTGTATATATATATATATATATATATATAAAATAAAATAAAAGTAACAATTAAAGAACAGCAGGAAAATAACAATAGCTAAGCTATATACAGGGGGTACCGGTACAGAGTCAATGTGCGGGGAAACCGGTTAGTCGAGATAATTGAGGTTTGTGGATAGAAGCTGTTTAGAAGCCTCTTGGACCAAGACTTGGCACTCCTGTACTGCTTGGCATGCGGTAGCAGAGAGAACAGTCTATGACTAAGGTGCCTGGAGTCGTTTACCATTTTTAGGGTCGTCCTCTGACACCGCCTGGTATAGAGGTCCCTGATGGCAGGAAGCTTGGCCCCAGTGATGTACTGGGCCGTACGCTCTACCCTCTGTAGCGCCTTGCGGTCGGAGGCTGAGCAGTTGCCATACCAGGCTGTGATGCAACCTGTAGAACCTTTTGAGGATCTGAGGACCCATGCCAAATCTTTTCAGTCTCCTGAGGGGGAACAGGTTTTGTCGTGCCCTCTTCATGACTGTCTTGGTGTGCTTGGACCATGTTAGTTTCTTGATGACATCAAGGAACTTGAAGCTCTCAAACTGCTTCACTACAGCCCCGTCGATGAGAATTGAGGGAGAGGTTGTTGTCCTGGCACCACACGGCCAGGTCTCTGACCTCCTCCCTATAGGCTGTCTCATCATTGTCTGTGATCAGGCCACCCACTGTTGTGTCATCGGCAAACTTAATGATGGTGTTGGAGTTGTGCCTGGCCGTGCAGTCATGAGTGAACAGGGAGTACAGGAGGGGACTAAGCAAGCACCCCTGAGGGGACGCCATGTTGAGGATCAGCGTAGCGGATGTGTTGTTCCCTACCCTTACCACCTGGGGGCGGCCCGTCAGGAAGTCCAGGATCCAGTTGCAGAGGGAGGTGTTTAGTCCCAGGGTCCTTAGCTTAGTGATGAGCTTTGAGGGCACTATGGTGTTGAACGCTGAGCTGTCGTCAATGAATGGCATTCTCATATAGATGCTCCTTTTGTCCAGGTGGGAAAGGGCAGTGTGGAGTACAATAGAGATTGCATCATCTGTGGATCTGTTAGGGTGGTATGCAAATTGGGGTAGGTCTAAGGTTTCTGGGATAATGGTGTTGATGTGAGCCATGACCAACCTTTCAAAGCACTTCATGGCTACAGACGTGAGTGCTACGGGTCGTTAGTCATTTAGGCAAGTTACCTTAGTGTTCTTGGGCACAGGGACTATGGTGGTCTGCTTGAAACAAGTTGGTATTACAGACTCATACAGGGAAAGGTTGAAAATGTCAGTGAAGACACTTGCCAGTTGGTCAGCGCAGAGTACATGTCCTGGTAATCCGTCAGGCCCTGCGGCCTTGTGAATGTTGACCTGTTTAAATGTCTTACTCACATCGGCTGCGGAGACCATGATCACACAGTCGTCCGGAACAGCTGATGCTCCCAAGCGACCATAGAAGTAATTTAGCTCATCTGCTAGGCTCGTGTCACTGGGCAGCTCTTGGCTGTGCTTCCCTTTGTAGTCTGTAATAGTTTGCAAGCCCTGCCACATCCGACGAGCGTCGGTGCCGGTGTAGTACGATTCGATCTCATTCCTGTATTGAAGCATTGCCTGTTTGATGGTTCGTTGGAGGGCATAGCAGGATTTCTTCTAAGCTTCCGGGTTAGAGTCCCACTCCTGGTAAGTGGCAGCTCTACTCTTTAGCTCAGTGCGGATGTTGCCTGTAATCCATGGCTTTAGGTTGGGGTATGTACCTACAGTCACTGTGGGGACGATGTCATCGATACACTTATTGATGAAGCCAGTGACTGAGGTGGTGTACTCCTCAGTGCCATCGGAAGAATCCCGGAACATATTCCAGTCTGTGCAAAACAGTCCTGTAGCTTAGCATCTGCTTCATCTGACCACTTTTTTATAGACCGAGTCACTGGTGATTCCTGCTTCAATTTTTGCCTATTAGCAGGAATCAGGAGGATAGATTATGGTCAGATTTGCAAATGGAGGGTGAGGGAAAGCATTGTACATGTCTCTGTGTGTGGAGTAAAGGTGGTCTAGAGTGTTTTTCTCTATGGTTGCACATTTGACATGCTGGTGGAAATTTAGTAAAACTGATTTAAAAGCCCCTGTTCCAATACTTTACACATGCACCCTTTCTTCCTTTCAGGCCTGCGCCCTGGACCCATACTGACCTGTGGGTCCCAGAGTGAGGAGCAGCAAGACGGTGGGGTAGAGGGCCTGGCCTGCCATGAGGAGGGAGCGGGTGTTGGAGTAAGAGCGCACTGTCTGGGATGTCCAGCAGAGGGCGAACACGAGGCACAGAGCCCCTGAATTCACAGCCATGAGGAATGACAGCACCCCAAACACTTGCTCTGCCTCCAGGGCTGAAGACACACACACACAGTGGTTATAATATGTAAACAGTGACACATGATTTTACAGTGACTTGTAATAATTTCTGCTTCGGACAGTGTTTCTAAGTTATGTGTACATTGAACTCTTCTTCCTCTCCGCAGTGAACTAGAGTTCATGTTTAAACCTGTCTACATCTGCAGGCTATATTCAAGTCCAACATAGAAGAGAGAGCAATAACAGCCGGCTATGTCACTTCTGAAAAACTCTTCAAGATCCCAATAATGATTCCAAACGGAGACGAATACAAGGGCCATTGTCAACGTCAATACAATGACAATACACAATGGCATGTATTGTCAAATTAACTGCTGATCTATCATTCTAACATTGTCCATCTTTGATGTCATACTAAACAGAGAACAACAGTGAGAGGCCATTGATTTAATCAGATACCCTTGCTGCCACAAAACCACACTGAACAGCGAACCTAACAAACCTGTCAGGCCTTAAAAGTTCATCAATAGAAGAAAAGCCTCCACACAGCATACGTCACTGCCGTTAATATACATTTAATGGGTGCAGGAATATAGCAGGGGAGCAGCATGTACTGTATGCAAAGCTTTTCTATCTTTAACATCAGTTTTTCCTTTACCCCAGCACTGGTGGAGGAATTTGGGATGTGTATATTACCTGTTGTACACCCTCTTCAGCCCTAAAAGTTTAACGTGACCCTCCCATCTCCCTCTCCTCCTGTTCTCTGAGAATGGGAATGATTGGTTCAGGAGCAAGTTCATACCTGTTCACATTACTGGGATTCTGAGGGAAAACTCCACAGTGCCAAAGGCAGGCAGCCAACCTTAAGTGGAACTAAAATGTTCAACAACACTCACAGTTAAGCCACTCCTTGTACGTCTGCTACCTTTAGCATTCCATTAGGTGCAACCACACACTTTGAATTAACAACCAGGTCTCTGATATTTATCTCAATAAGAATAACCTGGTAAAATAAAGGTAAAATAAATGAACAGATGGCATTACCGTGATTAATTTAAAACATTATAAATTAAATTGTATAAACATGTCACTGATGTTAATACACCCTACATACACAGGAGTAATAAGCATTTCTCATTCTGAGTCAAACAGAGCGAAAGTTGATGCTGATGGTCAATGTAGCTTCTTGACTCACCGTTAAAGATGATGTCCCCAGTCTGGTCACCATCACTGTCTGTGTTGGTGCTGTTGTTGCCTATAGACCACAGTCCCTGGTCATTGAGCCAGCGAGGGGTCCAAACAGAGTAGGCCACACACAGACACCCTGCCAGCCCCACACATGACTCAGCCAACCTGAACTGACTCACTGAGTCTCCCACCTCTAACACCTTCATACTGACAGACTGAGAGGGCTGAGAGAAAAGAGAATGAGACAGGGAGACGGGAGGAGAGCAGGGAGGGGGAGAGAAGGGGTGTTGTGGCAAGACAGAGGGTGGAGCATTCACAGGTAAATCTACTACAGTATCAATCTGTTTCAAAACGTTCATCCTTATCAGTAACAGTTCAAAGTTTAAAAGGTATATAAAAGAGAAATTCAATTGGCGCCATAAATCAACAGAGCAATGTAGAGTGAATCAGCTACATGACATTAGCAACAGACAGATTGTATAGTACATTTTCATCTGACCTTTAATTTTGTTTTGTTGATACGGAGGATCAGACAATCTTGTTATGTTGAACTCTGTCTGAACTGTGGACTCCTGAATGCTGGATAGAGTGTGCGATGAAGCTTTGTATAAATCTTCCCAGCATGAGGAGAGCAGGAGCAGGTCAGATGCGTGATGGACTACTGTACAATGAGTTCACTGCCATCAAACACTCAGATACAGTGACTCACACTACCAGTGTAACAGTCTGGAACACACACATAGTGGTGGAATATGACACTAAATATTTTCCTCTGTGTTGCTCTCCGCCTCCCCACTACAGTGGAAACCCCCCACTCAGTGTTTGAGTTCCCTCGGCATCTCTTGGCTGTGACACAAAGGCTCATGATGTTTGGAAAGTGAAAACAGCTCTCTCTCCCTCTACCATATCCACCGTGGTAGTGAAAGGACAATAATCAAACAACCTCTTATTTTTTTACTGCATTTATATCTGTTTTGAAGGGTGAGGACACTTTTAAAGCTTGGTCCCTGTTCCCTCACTCTGCAGGTGTGTACAAAGGACAGGTTATCATCATGGGGGGAATACCCACCCCCACACACACACACACACATTAACACACACAAACACTTCATGTTTCACACCTCGCCCACAAGAGTTAGTAACATGATGCTTTTACCAGATCACAATCAACCACAAGCTCCCACTGAGCCATGACATTATAGATTTCATGTGTTGGTGAACAGGGGTTTGTATGTGTATGTGTGTGTGTGAACTCAGGAAAGGGAACTGCACTATCTCACACACACTGGGTACCCCCACACAAATTAAGACATCCAGCTTCCTTTTCTAGCCCCCAGCTAGAGCAGGGTCATCTTGGAAAAACCCCACCTGCCCAGAGCCAAACTGTCAACAACAGCCTATGCAACATTTATTGGTCAATTACTATGTATCAAAAGGCAGGCAAAAACAGATTATGTTGTGTCCTTGGAATATCTACAGTAACAAAAACAGGCAACATTATACTTCAATAATTTGGGTTTCAAAAGGAGTTTCACTTCATTGATTTACCAACTAAAAAATGTAGTATAACTGCAGTATTTAGGCTTTCACTAGAATTGATTTGGAAAACCACATACGGTACTTCTCCACAAGTGGTAAAAATAAGGCTTTTATTGAACGTTGACCAATTTATCAACATTAAGACTTAGTGAAATATTCAGAACCATTTACTGTACATATGTATACAGTATGAACAACAACTGTATTAAAAGCTCATGAATGGTACTATAGATGACAACGTCATAAACATATAACCATATTCAAGGTTAATCATTAAAGTGGATTACAGAACAAAAGTACAACCAGAAAACGAGTTATAACTAAAGTATAAAATGTATTTGACAGAGACTTAAACTTAACTCTGTATATTTGTTTGAGTCAACATTGGCATTCAATGAACAGAACTGCAGAGATTACAGCACAGCCTGATACACTGACTTCTGGCTGAAATAATGAAGAACAGCTCTCATAACAACAAAAAATTAAGACATTCTGATGTGGACAAACTGGGGAACCTTTGTCGCCTATCCTGACTGATGTCTTTTCTTGCCTCCTGTCCTTTCCTTCCACCTCCCCTCTCCTCTAACCATCCCCTCCTCTTCATCCTCTCTATCCCCTCTTCTCCTCTCCATCCCCTCCTTTCCTCTCCATCCCCTCCTCTTCATCCTCTCTATCCCCTCTTCTCCTCTCCATCCCCTCCTTTCCTCTCCATCCCCTCCTTTCCTCTCCATCCCCTCCATCCCCTCCATCCACTCCTCTCCTCTACTTTCTGGCTCTGTCCAGCAGGTCTTTGAACACATCCAGAAGCTCTGGGTCCTCCCCAGCAGACAGTTCCGGAGTGTTCTTCTCAAGCCAATCAGAGGTGTGGATCTGTTGCCTCAGGGCACCAATCAGGGAGTCCAGACTTTCTGCGGGGTGGGACGTCTGGCAGTCAAGCAAGATCAAATCTTCACTGACCAATGGGATGGCATCAGGGATGTTATTATCCTTCTCCTCTGGCTCTTCTGATGATCTGTTCTTGGACAAGGATGTTGACTTAACAGCAAGAGGTTTTTGTGCGTCTGTTGTGTCCCCCTGTGTTGTCTTCTCTGTCCCTTTCTCCTCTGTGGCCTCGTTGGTTGTGCCCGTGTCAAGGGTGGATGTGACCCCATCTATCTCCTCCAAGGCCCTCCTGATCCTCTGCATGCCTACAACAACCACATATAACACAATCTCTTTGATTTAGTTTTCATGTCATTGTATGACTTCACATACTGAGATGAAGAGATGGGAATTAGAGGAAAACAGGATAGAAGAGAGAAGAGGGCGAAAAGGGAGGAGGAAAAAATATCAACATCTCCCTATATTTGTTTTCCTCCCCCACTATCATGAGAAGAGAAAAGCATCTGAATGTACCGAGCGTAAGGTGTTGCTGTCGGTCTGTGAAGACAATGCGGAACCAGCCAGGAGTGGAGCAATGGAAGGCTTGGCCACAGCTCAGCACCACCTTGTGTCTGAGGAAACACCTCCACAGGGACAGTTCCTCCACAAATGACGGCTCATACAGGTACTGACCAAGAGAGAGAGAAAGAAAGAAAGAGAGATAAATAAAGAGAGAGAGAGGAGGAACCATGTCAGGAAGAACCAAAACAGCAGCTCCACACCATGCAGTAAACCCCAATCTGTTTCAGTATTCTTACCTTCCTGAGGTCAGCCCAGATGTAGAAGCCAGCAGGCCGGTGGAGGTAGGGGACTCCCAGGCTCTGTAGCTCCCCTGTCATGTACCTGTGAGCTGCCTGCATTCTCAGCCTGTTCTCTGGAAGAAACTTCCCATTGATCCAATCTACAGAGTAGAACACAGGTAGATTGAACTCCCTACTTGGATGGTATGTCCTCTCATCTAGTGTGTGTGTGTGTACCTTTGTCCTGGAGCAGGATTGCCATCTGGTGCTGTATGGGACCAGGGACACCATGGAACATCCCCAGTTTATCTAGAGCTTCCACCAAGTCCCTGTTATCAGTGTACACAGTGCCCACACGCACTCCTGCCATCGCAAAGTCCTGCACAGGGACAACACACAGGAGACAGGGGACAATCTAACAGGATGAACACATAACCCCCAAATAGTCCCCACAACAACATGTACGTACAAACACATTCAGACACATGCATATGCACGCACACACACCCTCACTTTAAACTCTTACCTTGCTCATCCCCCACATCACATGTGTTCTCTGGGGGTCCGGCAGGCTGTAAGCACACCATTGTTAAAGTACGCTACCGTTAAAAAGTTTGGGTCACTTAGAAATATCCTTGTTTTTGAAAGAAAAACACTTTTTTGTCCATTAAAATAACATAAAATTGATCAGAAATAGAGTGCAGATATTGTTAATGTTGTAAATGACTATTGTAGCTGGAAATAGCCGATTTTTAATGGAATATCTACATAGGCGTACAGAGGCCCATTATCAGCAACTATCACTCCTGTGTTTCAATGGCACGTTGTGATAGCTAATCCAAGTTTATCTTTTTAAAAGGCTAATTGATCATCAGAAAACCCTTTTGCAATTATGTTAGCACAGCTGAAAACTATTGAAAAATACATATCTCAGACTGGCCAATAAAAAGAAAAGATTAAGATGGGCAAAAGAACATAGACACTGGACAGAGGAACTCTGCCTAGAAGGACAGCATCCCTGATCACTGTTGACGTTGAGACTGGTGTTTTGCGGGTACTATTTAATGAAGCTTCCAGTTGAGGATTGTATGAGATCTTCAGTTTCTTGGCAATTTCTCGCATGGAATAGCCTTCATTTCTCAGAACAAGAATAGACTGACGAGTTTCAGAAGAAAGTTATTTGTTTCTGGCCATTTTGAGCCTGTAATCAAACCCACAAATGCTGATGCTCCAGATACTAATCAACTAATCTAAAGAAGGACAGTTTTATTGCTTCTTTAATCAGAACAATAGTTTTCGCTGTGCTAACATAATTGCAAATGGGTTTTCTAATGATCAATTAGGCTTTTAAAATGATAAACTTGGATAAGCTAGCACAACGTGCCATTGGAACACAGGAGTGATGGTTGCTGATAATGGGCCTCTGTACACCTATGTAGATATTCCATTAGAAATCTGTTTCCAGCTAAAATAGTCATTTACAACCTTAACAATGACTACACTGTATTTCTGATCAATTTGATGTTATTTTAATGGACAAAAATAGTGCTTTTCTTTAAAAAACAAGGGCATTTCTAAGTGTCCCCAAACTTTTGAACGGTAGTGTACATTTAATAGGCAGAGTTTGTGTGCGTGTGTGCATCATACCTGTCCATGCTGAGGACGCTGTGGAAGGTTACTGTGTCTTCAAACACTGTCAGCATGTACACCTCATCTACAATGGCGTGCAACTTATGCCTTAGGCAGGGTGAAGGAATGGAGAAAACAGAGAGGAAAAGATAAATCATTTATCATGAATTTCTATTGCACTGTTTTATGATGTATACTGTTCTTTAACATAAAGGCAATACAAGCAGGCAGTAAAAGGCCTCTATCAGTAGGCAGCCGGAGGGAGCAGCGCATTGTACAAACGGGCTGGTTTATGGTTACTACAGCTCAGTGCAGCTCAATGCATAGGGAGGTCTGTAGAGGGTGCTAATGCTGAGTGAACCACAGACTACAACCAATGGTTCTGGGAGAATCCTCAGCCCTTAGCTGCGCTTTAAAATACAACTACAGTCATAATACTCAGTGTTATGCGCAAGAGGGGAAAAAATACTGCACAATATGGAAATATGATATGAGGACAAAACTCACCTCTTGGCAAACTCCAGAAAGCCAGTCATCTCTTGAGGGGAGTAGACATCAGCCAGGGGGTTATGGGGGTTCACCAGGACCACGGCCCGCACATTCAACCCCTGACAGACAGGGCCACAACAAGGGACATTTACCCTTATGAAACATTCAAATACCTGTATCTTTCTTTTATCAATGGATAACTATTCTGTTTTTTGGGAGGGGGGTCAACCTCGCTAATCGCCTTCCTCATAGCTTCCTCCAGTTTGTCCACAGTGAGGTGGAACGGCCGACTGCCACTGCCACTAGGCTAAAAGCACACACAAAAAGCACTTCAGAAAATATATTGCCCAGAAAATGGAGCCATCAAATAACATTTACAACAATACAACACAGGGTGATATTATGGTATAGGGTGTATTACGTTTAGAAAGGAAACCTACCTCACAGTCGAGATGAACATGGAAGAGCTGAACACCGCTGTACAGATGCATATCCTCTGTGATCACTCCATAGAATGGAGTTGGAATGAGGATTGCATCTAACACACAGACACATTGTCAGGATAAACCTTAAATTCAACCACGGAAATCCATGAATTAAACACCATATCTTACACAGTTTGACAAGGCATGGATGATATTTAAAACTATAATATGTGAGACATAGGTGAAATGACTGGACATACTTGAGTCTACGGAGTTGAACTAACCTTCCGGGTCACAAAGCACTGCGGCTATGGATGAGAAGAGGGAGCCACAGCCATTCATCACCACAACCTGAACACACACACACACAAATAAAACACTAGCTTTATGAGTAAAAACATTCTTCATAATTGAACTATTCACGCCCATAGATGAATCCAGCAATCACAGCCTTATTCCCTAATGGCCAGGATTATACACTAGATTAGAGCCAGTATACAGTACTACTAAGGGCTGAGGCGAGCTCAGTTCACTCACATTGTCTGCTCTCAGTGGCCTGGGCGAACCACAGTAGTGGGACAGGAACCTGGACACCTCTTCTCTCAGACTAAAGAGGGGATATCATCACCATCATTATTAACATCCTCATCATCCTTATCTTTATCGCTGCTGTAATCAACATCTTTCTTGTATGTAATAAAAATGTTATTGAATTGAACTTCAATTATCTCTAACGAATACATGTACATTAACCATCCTTTTCCACATGACATATGAAGTCCTCATACAAGGTAATTGCTTACAAGCGGTGGCCTTTCCAGTCAGGATACTGCAGCAAGGCTGGGTCGATATGAAGCATGTCAGGCTGGGTCATCTGTGGCAGGAGGCAGGGGCACAAAAAGGGTTTTGATTTATGGACGGAGAGAGAATGGTTACATTCCATTGGAGTGTAATGCAATATAGTTACAGTAAGTACAGAACCACATTCTCCAACAGACACATCACTAGCTATAAATAATGTATCATTCTGATTGACAAAGTCAGTGATTAGCAATGTGGAGCAACCACATGAACCACTCTCCCTCCCCTATTTTCTCCTGTTTCTTCCCCCTCTCTCACCCGTTTGTGCAGCAGATCATAGCACAGCTTGTTCTCACTGGTGCCCATGTTGATGATGCCCTGGAGATGAGAGACATCGAAATCTATCAATCTATCTTTCAGTCAATCTATTAATTGTTATCTGTCTTGCACTTTTTACAGAAACATTTGCCACAAAGTGACATGACAAGTGGTATGACACCACACACAGGTCTGGAACGACTGTTCTCAACATGCGTAGCAGCATCAGTGTTGGAGACTCACATTGGGGTTGTCAGTGTGCTGGTATTTGTCAGCGTGGTACTGGGTGTAGCCCTCCTGTAGAATGCCCTGGTGCTGTCTAATGGAGTTGCCACGGCGGGACAGGTACACACTGTGGCCAGGGGTCTCTGCACCACTTAGTGTGGCCAGTATGCTCTCAGGTTTAGTGGGGCAACGGGCTGGGATGGATGGTGGTGGTTCTGTAGTTGGGGCAGGACAGCCAAATGGGACAGACGAAGTAGCTGGGGCAGATAGGGCGTTAAGTATAGCGGTATGTCCAGAAGTGGCAGAGGGTACAGTTGAGTCAGTAGAAAAAGTAGGAGCAAACGGTGGAGAAGTAGGGGCAGTCTGTCTAACAGCGGCCAGGGCCCCAGTGAACATGCTGAACAGACGGAGCTCATGCTGTCTCTCCTGCTCCGCCCTCCTCTCCTCCTTCTGCTCCCGCCTCTCCTCCGCCTGCGCCTCCCTCTCCAGCCGTGCCTCCTCCAGGGAGATGAGCCGCTCCTCAGCAGACCGCTGCCAGCTTAGGAAGCTGACCAGGGCCTCGTCCAGGGGCCCCCGGCCCCCACATCCACCCCCTCCTCCCCCACCAGCCCCTCTACCTGCACGCCGACGCTTCCTCTGCCTCACAGGGGCTGCAGGTCGGGAACCCTCTGGGTCACGCTGGTTCCCTGTGTCCCGGCCATCAGGACCAGCAATGGAGGCCCCTGTGCCTGAGGACCCAGCCTGGTTCTGATCACTGAAACCTGAAGACGGAAAGAGAGAGAGGAGAGAAGAGGGAAGAAGGGATAATAGATCACAAAAACGTATTTTGCTTATTAAATCCATACTTACACGTACATTTGTCTCTGAACTACAATATTTGGGATTTGGGATCAAATGTCTCATGAGTCAACAGTACAGAATGTCACCTTTTATTTGAGGGTATTTTCTCCTTCAAAACTCGAGGAGAACATCAGCTGGGCCCGTATGAAGATTAAACCATCCAAGTCACGCAGCATCTCGATTGTGAAGGGAGTACTCTCTGACCTGAAATTCTTCATCGGAGATGACCAAATCCCAACAGTGTCTGAGCAGCCGGTAAAAAGCCTTGGAAGGTGGTATGATGCAAGCCTGAAGGATAAAGACCAGGTGCAACAGCTGCACAAAGACATCAGTAGTAGCCTACAGTCCATCGACAACACCCAGCTACCTGGAAAGTTAAAGGCCTGGTGTCTGCAGTTTGGTCTCCTACCCCGGGTGTTGTGGCCCTTAGCACTGTATGAGGTTCCAATCTCAACAGTGGAGAAGATGGAAAGAGGAGTCACAGGCTACTTAAAGAAGTGGCTCGGAGTTCCACGATGCCTTACCACCATAGGCCTCTATGGAGATGGTGTCCTCAAGCTGCCCCTCACCAGTCTAACAGAGGAATTCAAGTGTGCAAAAACCAGGCTCCAGATGACACTGAATGAATCTCAAGACCCAGTGGTGAGCAACAACGCGCCGACCTTGGCAACTGGGCGCAAATGGAGGCCAGGAAAAGCAGTCCAGGAGGCAACAGCAGCCCTCAGACATGCTGACATTGTGGGTCATGTTCAGCAAGGGAGAGGAGGCCTTGGGCTAACTAGCCGTGCTGCTTGGAGTAAGGCCACTGCACCAGAGCGGCGGAAGATGGTAGTGCAGGAAGTACGCCATCAGGAGGAGGCTGCAAGGTGGGCCAAGGCAGTCTCTCTTGCCAAACAGGGACAGTGGACTCGATGGGACAGTGTGGAGAAGAGGAAGATCAGCTGGAAGGATCTGTGGGCCATGGAAGCGAGGCGGTTGAGCTTTTCCATCAGAGCAACATATGACGTCCTTCCAACACCAGTTAATCTTCACCAATGGTATGGTGAAGATCCGGACTGTGCCCTCTGTTCCATGCCAGCCAACCTCAGGCACATTCTCACAGGGTGTAAAACAAGCCTCACCCAAGGACGCTACACTTGGCGTCACAACCAAGTCCTTAAAAACCTTGCGTCCGCCCTGGAGGACAAGCGAGCTGCCACCAACTCCCTACCACCCACAGCAGCATCACACTCCTTACGGACAAACTTTGTCCGCGAAGGGGCTAAACCACCGAAGAGCGGCTCTACACCATTAGAGCGAGACCAGCTGCGCTTGGCCCGCGACTGGAAAATGCTAGCTGACATTGGCCGGCAACTTGTGTTTCCTCCGGAGATCGCAACCACCACCCTAAGACCTGACATGGTGCTCTGGTCCCGTTCACTCAATAAGGTCTTCATCATTGAGCTCACAGTACCCTGGGAAAACTCAGTAGATGAGGCTTATGAGCGAAAACATCTGCGCTATGCTGATCTAGCTGCCGAAGCACGGCATCATGGCTGGAACACAGAAGTCCGACCAGTGGAGGTGGGCTGCAGAGGTTTTGTGGCAACATCTACAACCAGACTGCTTAGAGACCTGGGAATTAAGGGCCAGAGACAGCGTTCGGCAATCAAAGCTGTATCAGAGGCGGCAGAAGGCAGCAGTCAGTGAGAGGGCCAGGAGGTATGCGGTCAACAATGCTTGACTCAGGGAGGAGGACGCCCCTGCCATGCATAGTCCCATGGGATGTTGGCTATCAACAACAAGGCAACTCCTATGACTAATTGGGAATGGGACGCAAGCGTAGGATTGATCACCCTGTCGCTGGCCGCCTTTGGGGAGGGTGTATAGTGTGAAAGGCCGAAACACCCTAGGAACCAAAGGTACACTACTGACGATGCGCTCCCAAAATTGCACCACGCTCACTGTTCATTAACTCTTGGAAGTGCTTGCACAAAGGATAGTAACATCTCATCCTGTGTTCTTGGAATCATACATATCTATTTCAGTTTAGAAATTTGAAGGTGTCATAAGTATCTAGACAAATTCAGTTACATGTGTATTAAAGTAGTCCAAAGTTTAGTATGTGGTCCCAGTATGTGGTCCCATATTCCTTGGGACTCTTCAAGCTTGGGACTCTTTTGTCATTTTGGAGTCACTTTTATTTATATTGAATAATCCTGAAGGAATCCTGAATAATGATGAGTGAGAAAGTTACAGAGGAACAAAGATCATAACTCCTAAAAAATGCTGTTATTGTAGCCTCATGGTGAGAGGTTGGCATGATCTATGTGTCTAACTTTCTCACTCATCATTATTATTCACAATTCATTCACGATTATACATAATCATGGTAGCATCCACATTAATGTAGAAGTGTTCAGAGACATGTTCTATTCTTATGTACAATAAAAATGGGTCCAAAATTACACAAATATATTATTCATCCATTCAGTTCCTAAGATACAAAACTGCAAATGCAGTCACAAGCTTGATATAGTCATTGATTGCTAAGAATATGGGACCAGATACTAAACTTTTGACAACTTTAATACACTATAAGTGAATATGTCCGAATACTTATGAAGAAAAAAAAATATATTCAAATGAGGGGACTAGATACATAAAGTGATTTTACTTCTAAACGGTAAAACAGATATGTATGAAGCAGTGGCAGTCGGTGCCGTTTAAGGTGATGGAGGACGATAATTTTTTTCATGAGCTTGGCCTTATTTCTATTATAGCATATTAGATGAATTTCATTCATATTCTATTCAACCAGCTTAATGTAACATCGATAGGTTTAGGCTACTACATGATACTCAAATTTTCCCTATACGCATCATGAGGTTGCTACAACCTAGCCTATGAACGAAAGTTTACAACGTAGGTGCACTGGTCGAGAGAAAAATTGGAGTAATCAAGGTGACAATACCGCCTTCAACACTCTTGACTGCATCTAGCTGATCTAGAGTGTAATAATTTGTCCAACAGTTGCAACCTAGAGTTTCTATTGGAAAAATTCAGTTATGTTTATTCCCGTTTCGTTCAAGAAACGTTATTCAACAGAATTGGCGGAATAAATAAACCCCTGATCACACAAGAGTTCCCTTTCATAACAGCCACATACAAACAGTGTAATTCCTTCTCGCATCGAAAGTGCTCTCCTCCTCTCACATTTTACCTTCGCTTGTGGACTTCAGTGCAAAACACATCAGCTATCTGTGACCAGGCGAAAAAACCTTTCCAAGCCAAAACTTTATATCATAAGTGCTAACAGCTCCACACAGCCTACATCGTTGTCACCATATTCGCTAACGTCATCGTCAACATAGCTACTAGAACTAACGCGTTAGTAAACCCACTAAAATAATACAGTACGGTGTACAGTCAGCAAGCTGTTTAGCAGTTACACTGGCAGGTACTGGTGGCAATAAATGAAAAAAATCTAAAGCTTACCTTGACTTATTAGAGTTCCATTGTTGGATAGCCATAGCCAGCTAGCCAACATAGCATCCCTCTCTGTTTGAGCCGGGTGTTTGAGTAGGCTAAGCTAGCTAGCTGCATTCGCTATCTGAGTGGAAGTGAAAACAAAATACAACAAAATATAGCTCTCCCTCTCGCTTCTCTTTCATTTTTGTTCTATTGTCTTTGTCAACTACTCACCACAGTATATGCACTGTAGTGCTGGCTAGCTAATGCTTTCAGTACTAGATTAATTCTCTGATCATTTGATAGGGTGGACAACATGCCAGTCCATGCTGACAGGTTGGAGGACATCCTCTGGAAGTTGTCGTAATTAACGTGTAAGTCAAGGGGTTAGAACCACTAGGCTCCTAGGTTTTATATTGAAGTCAATGTACCCAGAGGAGGATGGAAACTAGCTGTCCTCCGGCTACACCATAATGCGACCCTACAGAGTGCTGTTGAGGCTACTGTAGACCATCGTAAAACAGTGTGTTTTAATAAATTATTTGGGGATGTGAATATATTTAGTATTGGGAAAGGGGGATCCCTAATCAGTTGTCCAACTGAATGTATTGCACTGAAATGTGTCTTCCTCTGAATCAGAGAGGTGCGGGGGGCTGCCTTAATCGCCATCCACGTCTTCGGCACCTGGGAAACAGTGGGTTAAATACCTTGCTCAGGTGCAGAACAACAGATTACTACTGTGTCAGCTCGGGCATTCGATCCAGCAACCTTCCAGTTACTGGCCCAACACTCTAACCACTAGTCTACCTTTTGTTTTATCTAAAAAGGAGAATTTTTTTCATGAGTGCACTTTTTCATTTTCTTTTTTATTTACTGAGGTGGATAGGAGGACCTCCTCTGAAGAGCCTCCATTGGTATGAAAATACCCTCAAATAAAAGGTGACATTCTGTACTGTTGCCTCATAGAAAACATTTGATCTCAAATCCAAAATGCTGGAATATAGGGCCAAATCTTCACTGTACAAATAAATACATAGGCAGAGGAGTGTATGATTATCTGACCCTGCTGGTCATCTATGAACATTTGAACATCTTGGCCATGTTCTGTTATAATCTCCACCCGGCACAGCCAGAAGAGTACTGGCCACCCCTCATATCCTGGTTCCTCTCTAGGTTTCTTCCTAGGTTCCGGCCTTTCTAGGGAGTTATTCCTAGACACCGTGCTTCTACACCTGCATTGCTTGCTGTTTGGTGTTTTAGGCTGGGTTTCTGTACAGAAACTTTGTGACATCAGCTGATGTAAGAAGGACTTTATAAATAAATTGATTGATTGATTGATTAATTGATATGTGCACAAATCAAATTGTAATCATGTAGTGTGTTTTTGCAAGGACAAAGTTCAGTTCGAATTGCGCAATGATACAGTGTACCAAGTGTTGGGACTACAACATAATAGTTGTAACTCATACCCTCACTTTTAATAAAAGTACCGAATGAATATCCATGCAAAATTATACAGGGCAAGAGGCATTTTTAGCCAACCTGAAGGAGAGAATCGCGCGCTCGTCGTGCGCTCTCCTCTCGCCATCTCGACCGGATCCTCTTGGTCCAGCCCGGCAGACTTCCCATCAGTGTCATGCTCATCTCCAGACCCGGTATGGTACAGTAGCTCTGGGGGCGCAGCATCGGAGTTCAGCAATCCGTCCTCGGACTCTGCATGCTCACATTTGATCTCAAGCAGCTCCCCTAGCCTGGGCGGATGACCAAACAAGAACCCGCCCGAGGCAGTGGAACCAAAGGCACCACCTGGCAGACCATGGATGTATGCGTCTGCCCCACTAGGCGGGCTCTGGAGGACTTGGTGGGCTATAACGGTACCGCCCAATGAGGAGTAGGATATGGCCGGTCGGTTCGTTAAGACCCGGTCCATAACGTCATAAAACTTCCACGACCTCCCGCCGCGTATCATCCTGTGGTTGTCCTTAATGCGGCGGTACTCCAGCTTCATCTTTTTTATCTTCTCCCTGCACTGGTCGCCAGTGCGATAGATACCGTTCTCCCGCAGGACGTCCGCTATTCGGTTAAATACATGTTGATTTCGGAGGCAACTTTCCAGCTCGAGTTGGACCGACTCATCTGACCACAGCTGGAGGAGTTCGGCCACCTCTGGGTCGGACCAGTTGCTGCCCCGCTCATACTTTCTACCGCGGAAGTCCATTCTAGACGCCACTTTGACAGATGACAGGTCTTCTGAGTTATATTTTCTATGGAAATCAAAACAAAACTCTGTTTTTTTCTCTCCAATCAAAGTAGTGATAGCCAAGCATTAGCCCGAGATTGGCTGAAGGCTAATAAACCTGCTAGTACAGGCTATCCTATACCCTATTATTTAGGCCTAACCTGAATTAGCTAATACATGATTTGTAGGCTAAAATTATTTAAATCGTATTATGAAGCATTCAACTAAAAGTAATAACAAAATCGGAGCCTACAACCTCAAAACTAAGGTTTGTTATGCTTACAGTACTGCCAAGCTTCAGTAGACCTACCACTGCTGTCAGCTGTGACAGTTCACGCGACACTTCTGTCTATCCCGGTCTAGACCGGTTCAAGCGTGCCACAAAAGGACTACGTGTTCTATTTTTGACACAGTTAGCAACAATGTCACATAAAATAATCAAATATGGGAAGCGTATCGTACAAATTCTACATCCGGGTTGACGGCACATGCGTGCTGTCCTTATTCCGGGATAACTTTGACCCGTGTTAACAGTTGAGCCACTAGGCTGGAAACGGGCTGGTTTATTTCGCTTGAACCCGGCTGCTTGTCATGGGGTTTGTGTGCGAGCAAGCGTGTCAGAATAAAAAGGATGGCTCTTTTGCACCATCTAGTAGTCAACCGTACAACATTGAACCGAACCAATTGTTTATGCATGAACGTATGGTATAAATCCGGAAGATGGCGGTCGTAGACAACAGTCTGTGGTTGCGCAAGGTGGCGGCGTTCCACTTGTGATCGAACGGTGACGTAGAGCTGTAGCACAGATACAGGGTTGCCATGTACATTGTTTTCTAGTAAATTGGGATACTTTTAAAACGATGACGCGTTGAAAATATATTGGTCGTGGTTTGCGGGTTATTGAGCTATTTCTAAGTTTCACCGCGGCCGCCATGGCATTTCTCAAAAAAAATCAGTCGAAGGTGGTTACATTAATTCGCACGGAGATGGTTAACTTTGCTAAAAGGAAACGTTATCGAGGGAAGTGATTTACGTATGCTCAGTTATTGTGTCTCGGGGGCTGCCTGAGTGGAAATGTGAAATGAGTGTGGTTCTTTTATGAAGAAAAGTCCTATATGAAACTGACATTAAATGTGGAGAATGATACATTTGCCTCTGTTGGCCATCAAGTAGTCTATTAATTGATATGCCATTGTAGTCTACTTTAGGCTACCATTTGATACAATAAATATTTTGAAGTGATGATATCACTGGTCATAGGCGGGGTCTTGTTTCCGAGGACGCATAAGCTCTCGACCTTCGCCTCTCCCGAGTCCGTTCGGGAGTCACAGCGATTGCATAAAACTTAACAACCAAAAACATAACGGAATGTGATGCCACCAAAACAATAAAAAATGGTCATTGTAAATAAATGTGCCCTTGTGTAGCCTACCTGGAGCTGGCAAAACAATTTAATAAATAGCCTATAACTTCAGTTTATTGTTGTTGTAAACATGTGTTGTTATGCAATTATTAATGGACATGTTTAGTAAATTAAATTAGAAGTCATCAAAGCTCTATCAAAATTCCCCATCAGTTGTTAGAATGCATTAGATTGATGGTAACAGTAGTAAGATTAGGCTAAAAATAAACATATTCAGTTCATATACAGTACCAGTCAAAAGTTAGGACACATTCATTCAAGGGTTTTTCTTTATTTCCACTATTTTCTACATTGTAGAATAATAGTGAAGACATCAAATCTATGAAATAACGTATATGGAATCATGTAGTAACCAAAAAAAGACATCAAAACTATGAAATAACACATATGTGATCATGTAGATTTTAGATATGGAATGGAATGGAATCATATAGATTTGGAATCATATAGATTTTAGATTCTTCAAAGTAGCCACCCCTTGCCTTGATGACAGCTTTTCACATTATTCTTGGTGCAGTACTCCATTGCTCTCCCTCCTGGTCAAATAGCCCTTACACAGCCTGGAGGTGGGGTTTGGGTCATTGTCCTGTTGAAAAACAAATGATAGTCCCACTAAGAGCAAACCAGATGGGATGGCGTATCACTACAATATGCTGTGGTAGCCATGCTGGTTAAGTGTGCCTTGAATTCTAAATAAATCACAGACAGTGTCACCAGCAAAGTACCCCTACACCATCACACCTTCTCCTCCATGCTTCACGGTAGGAACCACACATGCAGAGATCATTCTTTCACCTGCTCTGCGTCTCACAAAGACACGGCGGTTGGAACTAGAAATCTCAAATTTGGACTCATCAGACCACAGGACAGATTTCCATTGCTCGTTTTTCTTGGTCCAAGCAAGTCTCTTCTTATTATTGGTGACCTTTAGTAGTGGTTTCTTTGCAGTAATTCGACCATGAAGGCCTGATTCACGCAGTCTCCTCTGAACAGTTGATGTTGAGATGTGTCTGTTACTTGAACTCTGTGAAGCATTTATTTGGGCTGTAATCAGAGGTTCAGTTAACTCTAAGGAACTTATCCTCTGCATCAGACGTAACTCTGGGTCTTCCATTCCTGTGACGGTCCTCATGAGAGCCAGTTTCATCAAAGTGCTTGATGATTTTTGCGACTGCACTTGAAGAATTGACTGACCTTCATGCCTTGAAGTAATGATGGACTGTTGTTTCTCTTTGCTTATTTGAGCTATTCTTGCCATAATATGGACTAGGTCTTTTACCAAATAGGGCTATCTTCTGTATACCACCCCTACCTTGTTACAACACAACTGATTGGCTCAAACGCATCAAGAAGGAAAGAAATTCCACAAATTAACTTTTAACAAGGCACACATGTTAATT
The DNA here is from genome assembly GCF_023373465.1 of Oncorhynchus keta. Classification (NCBI taxonomy): domain Eukaryota; kingdom Metazoa; phylum Chordata; class Actinopteri; order Salmoniformes; family Salmonidae; genus Oncorhynchus; species Oncorhynchus keta. Next base: position 35,676,687 of record NC_068437.1, read on the forward strand.
GAAATGCATTCCAGGTGACTACCTCATGGAGCTCATTATTTCATAGTTTTGATGTCTTCACTATTATTCTACAATGTAGAAAATCGTGGAAATAAATAAAAACCCTGGAATGAGTAGGTGTGTCCAAACTTTTGACTGCTACTGTACATATTATTAATATTTAATTCAGTGATTAAAATGATGACCCCATCCTTCGTAGCTTATTACAGCCGGCTATTGGGAAACACAAGCATTTCTTACCTCTAAATCACCTACCTATTCATGTTGATTTAATGAGTCTGTTAATTTTAACTAAGCAAGCTGCTAAATTGTTTAGTTTACATATTGCCTACATCTTGTCTAGGCTACTGTAGACTATCTGAAATGAGATGTAGGCCTATCAGTGGCTATAGGCTACCTGCCTTTATCTAAGCAAACCATGGCAAAATGTAATTACAATCATAAACCCTGATTTTATTCTGTAGCCTATGCCTATTGAAATGACAAGTCAATCTCGGAAATGGGCGGTTTATAGTATGGTATGTGGATGAAAGTCATGCTTAGGCAAATCAACTATAAAGGGGAAAAAATGGCTAGAGTTGACACTTTTTTAGTTATTTCATGAAATGTTTAAAAAATATATATTAAAAAATTAAGTATGGGAGTAATTGCCATCCCCTGTCACACCCTGGTTGAAGTATTTTGTGTTTATCTTTATGTATTAGGTCAGGCCAGGGTGTGGCATGGGGTTTTTGTATTGTGGTGTGTTTTGTCTTGGGTTTTGGTGTGTATATATTGGGATTGTAGCTAGTGGGGTGATCAAGCAAAGTCTATGGCTGTCTGGAGTGGTTCTCAATCAGAGGCAGGTGTTTATCGTTGTCTCTGATTGGGAACCATATTTAGGCAGCCATATTCTTTGAGTTTGTCGTGGGTGATTGTCCTTAGTGTCCTTGTTCCTGTCGCTGTGTTAGTTGACTAGTATAGGCTGTTTCGGTTTTCGTTACGTTCTTTGTTTTGTAGTGTTTGTATTTGTTTATTTGTGTTACGTTTTTTTTCATTAAACATGGATCGCAATCTACACGCTGCGTTTTGGTCCGACTCTCCTTCACCACACCTAGAAAACCGTTGCAGAATCACCCACCACCAACGGACCAAGCAGCGTGTCAACAGGCAGGAGCCACAGGAGAGATGGACATGGGAGGACGAACTGGACGGTAAAGGACTCTGGGCACAGCCTGGAGAATATCTCCGCCCCAAGGAAGAACTGGAGGCGGCGAAAGCGGAGAGGCGCTGGTATGAGGAGGCAGCACGGCGACGCGGATGGAAGCCTGAGAGTCAGCCCCAAAAATGTCTCGGGGGGCTCAGGGAGAGTGTGGCAGAGTCAGGAGTCAGACCGGAGCCAACTCTCCCTGTTTATCGTGAGGAGCCAAGGAGGAGACCAGAACCAGAGCCGGTGTTGGAGGTGAGCGAAGCAGAGACTGTGAAGGAGTTAATGGGGAAATTGGAGGAGAGAGAAATGAGGGAGTTGCTGTGTTGGTGCTTTAAGCATGGAATTCGCCCGACGGAACGTGTCGGGGATTTGATGGCACCTGAGTTAGCGCTCCATAATCGTCCTGAGGTGCGTGTTAGTCGGCTGGTGAAGTTGGTGCCAGCCTCACGCACCAGGCCTCCTGTGCACATCCCTAGCCATGCACGTCCTGTGCCAGCACTGCTCTCAAGATCTCCAGTAAACCTTCACGGTCTAGCCCATCCTGTGCCACCTCTACACCCCAGCCCTTCGGTAGCAGCTCCCCGCACCAGGCTTCCTGTGTGTGTCCTCGGTTCAGTTCCACCAGTGCCAGCACCACGCATCAGGCCTACAGTGCGCCTCGCCTCTCCAGCGCTCCAGGAGTCTCCCGCCTGTTCAGCGCAGCCAGAGCCTTTCTCCTCTCCTGCGCTAACGGAGTCTCCTGCCTGTTCAGCGCAGCTAGAGCCTTCCTCCTCTCCAGCGCTGCCGGAGTCTCCTGCCTGTTCAGCGCAGCCAGAGCCTTTCTCCTCTCCTGCGCTAACGGAGTCTCCTGCCTGTTCAGCGCAGCTAGAGCCTTCTTCCTCTACAGCGCTGCTGGAGTCTCCTGTCTGTTCAGCGCAGCCAGAGCTGTCAGCCTGCATGGAGTAGCCAGAGCTGTCAGCCTGCATGGAGCAGCCAGAGCTGCCAGTCTGCAAGGAGCTGCCAGTCTGCAAGGAGCTGCCAGTCTGCAAGGTGCTGCCAGCCTGCATGGAGCAGCCAGAGCTGCCAGTCTGCATGAAGCAGCCAGAGCTGTCAGTCTGCATGGAGCAGCCAGAGCTGTCAGTCTGCAAGGAGCTGCCAGTCTGCAAGGAGCTGTCAGTCTGCAAGGAGCTGTCAGTCTGCATGAAGCAGCCAGAGCTGCCAGTCTGCAAGGAGCTGCCAGTCTGCAAGGAGCTGCCAGTCTACAAGGAGCTGCCAGTCTGCAAGGAGCTGTCAATCTGCACGGAGCTGTCAGTCTGCAAGGAGCTGCCAGTCTGCACGGAGCCGCCAGAGCTGCCATTCTGTAAGAAGCCGCCAGAGCTGTCAGCCTACATGGAGCAGACAGAGCCGCCAGTCAGCATGGAGCAGCCAGAGCAGCCAGTCAGCATGGAGCAGCCAGATATTTCAGTCTGCCAGGATCCGCCAGTCAGCCAGACTTTTCCAGATCTGCCAGTCACCCAGGATCCGCCAGTCAGCCGGGATCTGCCAGAACTGCCAGTCAGCCAGGATTTGCCAGTCAGCCAGGATTTGCCAGTCAGCCAGGATTTGCCAGTCAGCCAGGGTCTGCCAGATCCGCCAGTCAGCCAGGATCCACCAATCAGCCAGGATCCGCCAGTCAGCCGGGATCTGCCAGTCAGCCGGGATCTGCCAGTCAGCCAGGATCTGCTGAAACCACCACCCAGCCAGGATCTGGTAGATCCATCTACCTGCCTGAGCTTCCTCTCACTCCTGAGCTTCCTCTCACTCCTCAGCTTCTTCTCACTCCTCAGCTTCCTCTCACTCCCGAGCTTTCTCTCACTCCCGAGCTTCCTCTCACTCCCGAGCTTCCTCTCACTCCCGAGCTTCCTCTCACTCCCGAGCTTTCTCTCAGTCCCGAGCTGCCCTTCAGTCACGATCTGCTCCTCAGTCCAGTGGGGTTCTGGGTGAGGACTACTAGGTCATGGTCGGCGGCGAGGGTGGACTATCCAGGGACGCGAGGAGAGGGGACTAAGACATTGACTGAGTGGGGTCCACGTCCCGCGCCGGAGCCGCCACCATGGACAGACGCCCACCCGGACCCTCCCTATTGTTTTGAGGTGCGTTCGGGAGTCCGCACCTTAGGGGGGTTCTGTCACGCCCTGGTCGAAGTATTTTGTGTTTATCTTTATGTATTGGGTCAGGCCAGGGTGTAGCATGGGGTTTTTGTATTGTGGTGTGTTTTGTCTTGGGGTTTTGGTGTGTGTATATATTGGGATTGTAGCTAGTGGGGTGATCTAGCAAAGTCTATGGCTGTCTGGAGTGGTTCTCAATCAGAGGCAGGTGTTTATTGTTGTCTCTGATTGGGAACCATATTTAGGCAGGCATATTCTTTGAGTTTGTCGTGGGTGATTGTCCTTAGTGTCCTTGTTCCTGTCGCTGTGTTAGTTGACTAGTATAGGCTGTTTCGGTTTTCATTACGTTCTTTGTTTTGTAGTGTTTGTATTTGTTTATTTGTGTTACGTTTTTGTTCATTAAACATGGACCGCAATCTACATGCTGCGTTTTGGTCCGACTCTCCTTCACCACACCTAGAAAACCGTTACATCCCCTCCCTCTTTTTAACTCACATTTTTCTTTCTTTGCTGTTCCTTTTCCGTACAATCCATTATGTACAATTGCACTAAATATTATTTGAATAATGCAAGATTTTACATCCCAGCAGTCTTTAAAAGGACATTCAGGGGCAAACGGTGATCAAAAGTTGTTTTAAATTGATTAAAAAATATATAGTTTGGAATATAATATTGAAAAGGGATATATAGTTGAGGTCGTTGGCTGTGTCCAAGACTCGCCGTTGCATCATGCTTAGGTACAGCCCTTAGTTAGCTATGGTATATTGGCCAAATACCATAACCCCTGCGCCTTAATGCTTAATAATAGCAGTCAAACAAGTTACATTTACATCCATTGATGGAAAATTATCTCGTGAGTTTAATAAACTCAAATGATCTTTTCTCTTGCAACATATTCAAATTATTTTATTGCACCTTGTCATAGCTGGCAATAATTATTATTTTGAGGGAAACCGAATTTTGCTTCGAACGTCATTACAAGTTACTATGATATTCCTTCTTAAATGTCTCGATAACGTTATGGCAAAAGGGTTTATTGTATACACATGGCAACATCTCTTTTGCGTTGAAAACGGTTTTTGGCTAGTTTTCAGGACTTTAGTGTTGGTTTTGACAATCATTGTTTTAGAAATGTCACCTTGCCTGGCAACCCTGCAGAAATATAACAATGAAAATAGTGGAGTGTGGACGTAGCTACTTCCTGTGTTTTTGCTATTTTATTATAGGTAGCAAAGTGGACAAATATATCCGTTTCCTGTATAAAGAAATGTATAACCTTTTCATAATTTTAGAACATGCTTTGAATATATTAGTGTGTTCGAGTAGAGCAGTATGCATATCACGGAACTGTTTTGAACGCCCTAGCTAGCTACATAGAAAAACAACTGGGTTTTGAAGAACTACTCGTTCGAGACAACGATTAATAAGACGAGGAAAGTCTACTACGAACAAAGTGTAGCAGAGTGTTAGGTGTGACAATATTGCAATACCAAGGTACACGATGGGACCTTGAGTGGTGTCTGAGTATGTTGAGTGGTGTCTGAGTATGTCACACACGTAACTCCACAGAGTTCCTGAGCAACGCCGCGGGAGGAGAGAGCTGTCAACCGGGCAGCTGAGACGTGACGTGGACATTTTATCCGACAATTTGGTGCAAATGTCATAGCCAACGTGTATTGTTTTGCTCTTTGAGGAAAGAGGTTGGAGAGGTATCCCGAAGTGGCGGGTGGGAGGGAACGAATTAACCAGGGAAGCATTTATGGTAATATAAACTACAAGGCAAGAGCGCATTCTCTGCCTTTTATCCCAGTGTTTGACAGAACTGTCGATACTAGATAGCTACTTCACTTACCAAGTTGGAGCTCGGAGTTCGGTGTACATTGGTACTATAGCTACACAGGACCAGCTGACTGATGCGACTATGTTTTATTTGATGACATGAAGTCAGCCCTATAACGCTTGCTGATTGAGGGCACGTCCCCATCAAAGAAATAGCTCTTGGTAAGACCTTGGCATAATGTCAAATATTGATTTATTTGTCTGTAGTGTGTGATACATTTATTTGCCTTCAACATAGTTGATTGTTTGTGCGTGTGTGTCAGCGTATGTATTTGTTCCTTCCTTTTATAAATGTTCCTTTGTATAAATGTCTGAATCAGTTTTGTATTGTACATCTGATTTGCACATGTATTGCTGTCTTATTACTATGTTATAGGCGTTTTCATAATGTCATTGATATCAAGATCAGGATTTACAGATGAGCTGACATAATACTACTGGTCTGGATTTAGATGAATATCAAAGAAACAAATACAGTCCTGATTGACAGGATTATAAAGAGAGTCAGTTTTTCTTCTAAAACTGAATTTCTGTGACCCAGCTAATCCCTCTTCTGGTTATTGTATATCTGATCATTCATGCCACAAGAATCTCAGTAGGGTAAAAACAAGGTCATACATTATTGTAGCATGCAACACCAAAGTGAAGTGTGCAAAGTTGTACATACGCAGAGCTTTTCCAATAGGATTAACTCCATGACACAATTTTCACTTTTTAAAGTATATGTTTTGGCTGCTCATCATGTCCAATATTCAGGAGCTCTTGTTTTGTTTGCCTGTGAACTTCTCTTCTGACTGGCTGAACTCGGGGTGTAACTGTTGAACACTTCGACCGGACAATTTCTAGAGTGACCTGAATCCTATTGACATGACACTCACTTGGAAATAGCCTTTATTTAGATGACACAGATCAATAGGGAGGGCCTAGATGTTTTGTTCATCAGTACTAAGGAGGTATAAAGTCAATCATAAGGTAATATAATGAATGGTAAGAGGCTGACATACAATTATCCAGAGGAATGCATTGACCCAGGCTGTGTCAGTGGATTAATGCACTATACAGTACTATGAGCTGGTGGCAGCATTCATTCTATCTTTGTGCATTCCTAAGTAGAGCCAGTCATGAGCTAAGTGGGACTGAAAAATAGTGGGAAATTCAGCAACTTGTCAAGGACAAAGAAAGTTCACTTAAAAAATGCTTTTTCTGTGGGTTTAAAACAAATAATTTTGGGGTTGAAGTTCACTACCATTGTCCTTGAAGAGTTGCTGCATTATTTCTTCCTTTTCAGTTTGCTCCTCTGTACAGTGTGAACTAAGCTCAGAGAGAGAGAGTAGATTGAGTTTTACCTAGTTATGCACTCTCAGTGACTCACCTTTACTCAGCAGGTCCACACACTGATGAAGAGATCCGAGGTCACTGCCTGCCGTGCGGTGGCCTCTAGCCAGGTGTGTGTGTGTGCATGTGCGTGTCTGACTATGCTTCTTGCAGTTAGGGTGTTTGTGTGCTTCCCACTGCTGTGATGATCGTTGTTCCACTCCCTGATCATTGTGTGTCTCTAGAGAAGATGTGTGGTGGTATGCTGTGCTTCACTCCTCTGCAGTTCAGTAGAAACTGAGGAATTGGTGCTTTTTGAGGTTGCTTCGGTTTCGGTATAATTATAAAGCAAATCATTTGATTATTTTTTTGAACATGAAATGTTTTGTAAAATAAGGACATTACAATGATTTTAGAGCTTTTTAATTCAAAGCCAAAAATAGTGAACATTCAATTGCCAAAATATTGAAGATATTCCATTGTCTCTGTCAGGTCCTGGTTTGGTGGATATCAATTAAAAAAAAAAAAAATAGGAAATTACTATGAAATAATAAAACATTTCAGTTTTCTTAGTTTTTATTTGATTACTTATTTGTCTCTTTTCAGCTCAGGCAGTAGCAGTCAGCCAGTCAGGCCATCTAACGTTTTAGTCATCCAATTTAGCTAGCCTGCCTAAGTATGTTGCAGAGCTGTCTGACAAAATAATGTTACTAGTTATTCAAAGTAAATAAGGTATACTTTTATGAACTGCATCTGTCCCTGTGGATGTTGTGTTGTGTACATTCCTCTCTCATGCGGTGTATGCGGTCTGTGTGTATCTGACCTAACGAAGCAGGCGCAAAAGTGTATCCGTCCAGAGATCTGTAGACAATTACAAGACAATCATGTCTATGCCCTTACAATGGGAGTCGTTGTCTCAAAGGCGGGAAGACACGCTTATGTCCAAAATAAACCTATATAAATGCATTGGGCTTATTTTGGAAAGCTTTTGGCGAGAGTGAAACCTCTCGCTTCGCCTCTTCCTCTCTGATCCGTCAATGAGCCAGAAAAAGCTGGTGCAATGGATTATGGTCAATGTTGTTATTTACCACGTTTCTGCGCTGAACTAGGTTGAATATTTGCTTAATGAAAACTACAACTCCCTTTAGCCCAGCGTCCCACATAGTTCACTTTATTTCTCAGATTTCTCTCGAGAATGATTTGATTTCTCTGAAGAGAAACGAAATGGGTTTCAGGTAGTTAAAACAACGGCGGCCAATTAGTTCTTTAATAACAGAAAAAATGATGGTTAATCTCTCAGCACTAGTAGAAACTCCTTGAATATAAGCCTTTCTAATATTATGTCGTCCAGAGCTGTATAGATGTCATGGTAACAAACTATAGTTTTGGCAAGTCGGTTAGAACACCTGCTTTGTGCATGACACAAGTAATTTTTCCAACAATTGTTTACAAACAGATTATTGCACTTATAATTCACTCTATCACAATTCCAGTGGGTCAGAAGTTTACATACACTAACTTGACTGTGCCTTTAAACAGCTTGGAAAATTCCAGGAAATGATGTCATGGCTTTAGAAGTTTCTGATAGGCTAATTGACATAATTTGAGTCAATTGGAGGTGTACCTGTGGATGTATTTCATGGACCACCTTCAAATGCAGTGCCTCTTTGCTTGACATCATGGGAAAATCAAAAGAAATCAGCGAATACCTCAGAAACAAAATTGTAGAACTCCGCAAGTCTGGTTCATCCTTGGGAGCAATTTCCAAACGCCTGAAGTTACCACGTTCATCTGTACAAAAATAGTTTGCAAGTATAAACACCATGGGACCACGCAGCCGTCAATACCGCAAAGGAAGAAGATGTGTTCTGTCTCCTAGAGATGGATGTACTTTTGTGCAAAAAGTGCAAATCAATCCCAGAACAACAGCAAAAGACCTTGTGAAGATGCTGGAGGAAACAGGTACAAAAGTATCTATATCCACAGTAAAACAAGTCCTAGATCGACATAACCTGAAAGGAGGCTCAGCAAGGAAGAAGACATTGCTCCAAAACCGCCATAAAAAAAGCCAGACTACGGTTTGCAACTGCACAGATCATACTTTTTAACCATAATGACCATTGTTGTGTTTGGAGGAAAAAGGGGGCGGCTTGCAAGCCGAAGAACACCATCCCAACCGTGAAGCACGGGGGTGGCAGCATCATGTTGTTGGGGTGCTTTGCTGCAGGAGGGACTGGTGCACTTCACAAATAGATGGCATCATGAGGGAGGAAAATTATGTGGATATATTGAAGCAACATCTCAAGACATCAGTCAGAAGGCTAAAGCTTGGTTGCAAATGGGTCTTCCAAATGGACAATGACTCCAAGCATACTTCCAAAGTTGTGGCAAAATGGCTTACGGACAACAAAGTCAAGTTATTGGAGTGGCCATCACAAAGACCTGACCTAATTCCTAGAAAGATTTGTGGGCAGAACTGAAAAGGCGTGTGCGAGCAAGGAGGCCTAAAAACCTGACTCAATTACACCAGCTCTGTCAGGAGGAATGGGCCAAAATTCACTTATTGTTGGAAGCTTGTGGAAGGCTACCCGAAATGTTTGACCCAAGTTAAACAATTTAAAGAATGCTACCAAATACTAATTGAGTGTATGTTAACTTCTGACTTTAAGCTACTCATTCTCATCAACAGGAGATTGTTTATTGTTACTCGCTTGTATCATTTTATCAAAATCAGCCTGGGGTCAGCCTGTCCTTGCTCAGACCATACGCAGTACACTGCATCAAATTGGTCTGCATGGCTGTCGTCCCAGAAGGAAGCCTCTTCTAAAGGTGATGCACAAGAAAACCCGCAAACAGTTTGCTGAAGACAAGCAGACTAAGGACATGGATTACTGGAACCATGTCCTGTGGTCTGATGAGGCCAAGATAAACTTATTTGGTTCAGATGGTGTCAAGCGTGTGTGGCAGCAACCAGGTGAGGAGTCCAAAGACAAGTGTGTCTTGCCTACAGTCAAGCATGGTGGTGGGAGTGTCATGGTCTGGGGCTGCATGAGTGCTGCCGGCACTGTGGAGCTACAGTTCATTGAGGGAACCATGAATGCCAACATGTACTGTGACATACTGAAGCAGAGCATGATCCCCCTCCCTTCAGAGACTGGGCCGCAGGGCAGTATTCCAACATGATAACGACCCCAAACACACCTCCAAAACGACCACTGCCTTGCTAAAGAAGCTGAGGGTAAAGGTGATGGACTGGCCAAGCATGTCTCCAGACCTAAACCCTATTGAGCATCTGTGGGGCATCCTCAAACGGAAGGTGGAGGAGTGCAAGGTCTCTAACATCCACCAGCTCTGTGATGTCGTCATGGAGGAGTGGAGGAGGACTCCAGTGGCAACCTGTGATGATGGTGGCCTCACAAAATATTGACATTTTCACTTAGGGGTGTACTCACTTTTGTTGCCAGCGGTTTATACATTAATGGCTGTGTGTTGAGTTATTTTGAGGGGACAGCAAATTTACACTGTTATACAAGCTGTACACTCACTACTTTACATTGTAGCAAAGTGTCATTTCTTCAGTGTTGTCACATGAAAAGATATACTAAAAAGAAAATATATAAATATTTACAAAAATGTGAGGGGTGTACTCACTTTTGTGATATACTGTATGTAAGAATGCTGTTCATCGACTACAGGTCAGCATTTAACACCATAGTAACCTCCAAACTCATCAATATGCTCGAGACCCTGGGCTGTGCAACCCTCGACCCCGCCCTGTGCAACTGGGTCCTGGACTTTCTGATGGGACTCCCCCAGATGGTGAGGGTAGGAAACAACATCTCCACCCCGCGGATCCTCAACACTGGGTGCACAAGGGTGTGTTCTCAGCCTCCTCCTGTACTCCCAGTTCACCCATGACTGTGTGGCCATGCACACCTCCAACTCAATCATCAAGTTGGCAGACGACACTACAGTGGTAGGCTTGATTACCAACAACGACGAGACGGCCTACAGGGAGGAGGTGAGGGCCCTCGGAGTGTGGTGTCAGGAAAATAACCTCACACTCAACGTCAACAAAACAAAGGAGATGATTGTGGACTTCAGGAAACAGCAGAGAGAGCAGCCCCCTATCCACATCGACCTGACAGTAGTGGAGAAGGTGGAAAGTTTTAAGTACCTCGGTGTACACATCACGGGACAACCTGAAATGGTCCACCCACACAGACAGCGTGGTGAAGAAGGCGCAACAGCGCCTCTTCAACATCTGGAGGCTGAAGAAATTTGTCTTGTCACCAAAAACACTGACAAACTTTTACAGATGCACAATCGAGAGCATTCTGTCAGGCTGTATCACCGCCTGGTACGGCAACTGCTCCGCCCACAACGGTAAGGCTCTCCAGAGGGTAGTGAGGTCTGCACAACGCACCACCAGGGGTAAATTACCTGCCCTGCAGGACACCAACACCACCTGATGTCACAGGAAGGCCAAAAAGATCATCAAGGACAACAACCACCCAAGCCACTGCCTGTTCACCCCGCTATCATCCAGAAGTGTGGGGCGGCAGGGTAGCCTAGTGGTTAGAGCGTTGGTCTAGTAACCGGAAGGTTGCAAAGTTCAAACCCCCGAGCTGACAAGGTTCAAATCTGTCGTTCTGCCCCTGAACAAGGCAGTTAACCCACTGTTCCTAGGCCGTCATTGAAAATAAGAATTTGTTCTTAACTGACTTGCCTGGTTAAATAAAGGTAAAATAAAATGTAAAAAAGTACAGGTGCATCAAAGCTGGGACCGAGAGACTGAAAAACAGCTTCTATCTCAAGGCCATCAGACTGTTAAACAGCCATCACTAACATTGAGTGTCTGCTGCCAACATACTGACTCAAATCTCTAACCACTTTAATAATTAATAATTGGATGTAATAAATGTATCACTAGTCACTTTAAACAATGCCACTTTATATAATGTTTACATACCCTACATTACTCATCTCATGTGTATATACTGTACTCTATACCATCTACTGCATCTTGCCTATGCTGTTCGGCCATCGCTCATCCATATATTTATATGTACATATTCTTATTCATTCCTTTACACTTTTGTGTAAAAGGTAATTGCTGTGAAATTGTTAGATTACTTGTCAGATATTACTGCATGGTCAGAACTAGAAGCACAAGCATTTAGCTACACTCGCATTAACATCTGCTAACCATGTGTATGTGAACAATAACATTTGATTTGATTAACACACATAAGATGTGTCTATATATGGAACAATTCACATTTAAAAATGTTGACCAATCAATTGGTCGAAAGAACAGACGATTCTCGTTGAGCAAGATTTGTTTCGGGACAGCCCTAGGTTCTCCACACACATTCAGGTGTGCAAGCTAAAGAGAGAGATTGTAAATTACAGAGCAGAGGGGAAGCAGAAAATCAAATCACTCCCCTGGATGTCACCCTGCATAGCCACAGTGTTCCTGAGCTCATTAGAAACAGAGCTGAACCTCAAGAGTGGGGGAGGGGGGATCTGACAGAGAAGGCGAAAGAGGGAGAGACAGCGAGAGAAATAGAGAGAGGAGCAAACACACAAAATGATGCAACTAACATTCTCTCTCTCTACCCTCTCTCCTTTAGTCTACTACAGTGATGGACAAAAGCCTCAGATTAGATTAAAACAGCCCTTCCCTTCCATTAGATAGCTTCATTCCAGACTGAACCTCAAACTGTCAAATTAGATATACTGTAGGTGCTCATTACTGGACTGAAATGAGAAGAGGCTGAAACGAATGGGGCAAGCGTTCCAATAAAATTACATTTCTGATAATTATCATTAACAGTGCTTGCTGAAACGTCTGTATACTAATGAAAGACCTGCAAGTCGGGCTCCCTGAAACTGTGATACAGCCCATTACTGTGATCAGGGTACAATGAACAATTTGTTAATTTCTTCTCGTACCTCAATGAGGCTGCTATCCTAGAAGATAAAGTAGACTAGACCTGAAGGCATTTCTGTTCTGCTTAAAATGAACATTTGCTGATTCATTCTTTGAATTAAGCTGTTATGTTATTGTTTGTTTCCTAAGAAACATTTCATAACTGACTTTCAAAAAGGAAGACACAACTTGTGTACATCCTGTAGTATTAAGAAAAACACAAAGCAAGCATTTCAATACTCACCAGGGCTATAAATTAGCTGGAGCTCCCAAATTTAAAAATATTTAGTACCAGAAAAAGAGATTGATTAAAATGTATTTGATTTAGATATAGCCTACATTAGTCCAATATTAGTCTGATTAATCAGGCTTTTAGACACAATTAATTGGTATATACACCCTGAGAAACCTGTGTGCAAAATTTTGTAAATGTTCCTTATTGAGAAATCATGTGACTAAACTGAATAAAAAGAAGAAACTGCACTATGAAACAAAGATAAATTAAATAAAGAATAATAGTAAGAAGTTTTGGGGCACCTTAAATGAAATTCTGGGGAAAAAGACAAACTCAGCTTCATCATTCACTGAATCAGATGGCTCATTCATCACAAAACCAACTGATATTGCCAACTACTTTAATATTTTTTTCATTGGCAAGATCAGCTAATTTAGGCATGACATAACAGCAACAAATGCTGACACTACACATCCAAGTACATCTGACCAAATTACAAAAGACAAGCATTGTAATTTTAAATTCCATAAAGTTAGTGTGGAAGAGGTGAAAAAATGATTGTTGTCTATCAACAAGGATAAGCCACCGGGATCTGACAACTTGGATGGAAAATGACTGAGGATAATAGCGGAAAATATTGCCACTCCTATTTGCCATATTAAGCCTTACTAGAAAGTGTGTGCCCTCAGGTTTGGAGGGAAGCAAAAGTCATTCCGCTACCTAAGAATAGTAAAGCCCCCTTCGCTGGCTCAAATAGCCGACCAATCAGCCTGTTAACAACCCTTAGTAAACTTTTGGAAAAAATGTGTGTTTGACCAGATACAATGCTATTTTACAGTAAACAAGTTGACAACAAAGTTTCAGCATGCTCATTGAGAAGGACATTCAACAAGCACAGCACTTACACAAATGACTGATGATTGGTTGAGAGAAATTGATGATAAAAAGAGTGTGGGGGCTGTTTTGTTAGACTTCGGAGCGGCTTTTGACATGATCAATCATACTCTGCTGCTGGCAAAACGTATGTGTTATGGCTTTACACCCTGCTATATTGTGGATAAATAGTTACCTGTCTAACAGAACACAGAGGGTGTTCTTTAATGGAAACCTCTCCAACATAATCCAGGTAGAATCAGGAATTCACCAAGGCAGCTATCTAGCCCCATTACTTTTTTCAAACTTTACAAATGAATTGCCACGGGCTTTGAGGAAAGTCATAGTGTCTATGTACAGTGGGGCAAAAAAGTATTTAGTCAGCCACCAATTGTGCAAGTTCTCCCACTTAAAAAGATGAGAGAGGCCTGAAATTTTCATCATATGTACATTTCAACTATGACAGACAAAATGAGAAAAAAAATCCAGAAAATCACATTGTAGGATTTTTTTATGAATTTATTTGCAAATTATGGTGGAAAATAAGTATTTGGTCAATAACACAAGTTTATCTCAATACTTTGTTATATACCCTTTGTTGGCAATGATAGAGGTCAAACGTTTTCTGTAAGTCTTCACAAGGTTTTCACACACTGTTGGTGGTATTTTGGCCCATCCCTCCATGCAGATCTCCAGTGCAGTGATGTTTTGGGGCTGTTGCTGGGAAACACGGACTTTCAACTCCCTCCAAAGAGGAGGGTTGAGATCTGGAGACTGGCTAGGTCACTCCTGGACCTTGAAATGCTTCTTACGAAGCCACTCCTTCAATGCCCTTGCTGATGGAAGGAGGTTTTCACTCAAAATCTTACGATACATGGCCCCATTCATTCTTTCCTTTACAAAAAACAGCCCCAAAACATGATGTTTCCACCCCCATGCTTCACAGTAGGTATGGTGTTCTTTGGATGCAACTCAGCATTCGCTGTCCTCCAAACACGACGAGTTGAGTTTTTACCAAAAAGTTATATTTTGGTTTCATCTCACCATATGACATTCTCCCAATCTTCTTCTGGATCATCCAAATGCTCTCTAGCAAACTTCAGACGGGCCTGGACATGTACTGGCTTAAGCAGTGGGACACGTCTGGCACTGCAGGATTTGAGTCCCTGGCGGCGTAGTGTGTTACTGATGGTAGGCTTTGTTACTTTGGTCCCAGCTCTCTGCAGGTCATTCACTAGGTCCCCCGTGTGGTTCTGTGATTTTTGCTCACCGTTCTTGTGACCATTTTGACCCCACGGGGTGAGATCTTGCGTGGAGCCCCAGATCGAGGGAGATTATCAGTGGTCTTGTATGTCTTCCATTTCCTAATAATTGCTCCCAGATTTGATTTCTTCAAACCAAGCTGCTTACCTATTGCAAATGCAGTCTTCCCAGCCTGGTGCAGGTCTACAATTTTGTTTCTGGTGTCCTTTGACAGCTTTTTGGTCTTGGCCATAGTGGAGTTTGGAGTGTGACTGTTTGAGGTTGTGGACAGGTGTCTTTTATACTGATAACAAGTTCAAACAGGTGCCATTAATACAGGTAACAAGTGGAGGACAGAGGAGCCTCTTAAAACCTGTTAGGGCTAGGCAGAATACTGCCCCCTTTGGATGAATTGCGTGCCCATAGTAAACTGAAACAAAATCTGTCCAAAATTGCTAATATATGCATATAATAATTATTATTGGATAGAAAACACTCTAAAGCTTCTAAAACCGTTTGAATTATGTCTGTAAGTATAGCAGAACTCACAAGGCAGGCGATCTCCCAAACTAGTTTTGGAATCATGAAAGTTGGGGCAACTTTGACGTCATCGCCCCCACCCTTCCCAACCAGCTATGGATCTGGACTAGATGTCCTCATTCAGTACAGCGTTTAATTGTGCAAATCCCGCGAGTTTTGACCCTTTGGGAGGCAAAAGAGTTAGTGTCGCGAGAAAATACCTGCGTGTTAGGGCGCGAATTGTACAAAGCCCTTCCTTTGTTCCTGCTTGCCTCAGAAGAAGTATGATTGTCCGGCTGAATTGAGAATTGTTTTGTATGTTTATAACATCCTAAAGCTTGATTCTGCACTTAGTTTGACCAGTTTAGTCAACATATAATATGTAATTTTGACGTTTTGATGTGTAACTGTTCGGGACCAGAAGTCATTTTGGATGCATTTCAGCTGGAACTCGTAGCATATGCTACTGTAAGGACACACCAACTGAAACCAAACTATATATTAGGTAAGTATGACTCCTTCCACTAAAATTCTGATCGAAGACCATCAAAGGTAAGGGAATATTTATGTTGTAATTTTGTATTTCTGTTGACTCCAACATAGCGGAGAAATATTGCTTACGTCTGAGCGCCGTCTCAGATTATTACATAGTGAACTAATTCTGTAACGTTAAAAATAAATGTGGCACAGCGGTTGCATTAAGAAGCAGTGTATCTTTCTAACTATATGTAGAACATGTATATTTAGCCAAAGTTTATGATGTTTATTTCTGTTATCTGGCGGTGCTATCTATAATTTCTCCTGACATTTTTGAGCATTTTCTGAACATGGCGTCAATGTAAACGGAGATTTATGGATATAAATGGCATATTATTGAAAATAACATAAATGTACTGTGTAACATGTCCTATTACTGTCATCTGATGAAGATTTTCAAAAGGTTAGTGAATTATTTTACTTTTAATCCTGCGTTTGTGATTGCATCTTTTGTTCGACAAAATGGCTGTATATCGTCTGTGTCTTTGTGGTGGTTTGACATAAATATGTGCTATGTTTTCGCCGTAAAACATTTTAGAAATCTGAGTATGCTGGGTAGATGAACACGGTGTTTATCTTTCATTTGAGCTATTGGACTTGTTAATGTGTGGACGTTAAATATTTCTAAGAATATTTTTACATTCTGTGCGCCACTGTTTCAGTTGAGCGGGGGGTGGTACCCCTTGGGGAACATGTACTGTCAACAGGAAGAAGAAGTTACAGGTCTGTGAGAGCCAGAAATCTTGCTTGTTTGTACCTATGATGAAAATGACAGGCCTCTCTCATCTTTTTTTTGTGGGAGAACTAGCACAATTGGTGGCTCACTAAATACTTTTTTTGCCCCACTGTATGTGGATGACTCAACACTATACTGTACATGTCAGCAACTACAGCGACTGAAATGACTGCAACACTTAACAAAGAGTTGAAGTTAGTTTAAGAGTGTGTGGTAAGGAATAAGTCAGTCCTAAATATTTCTAAAACTAGTCAGTTCAGTCGTGTGGTCAGGTGCCGCAAAAAAGGAAAATTGCAATTGGTTCAGAACAGGACAGCACAGTTGGCCCTTGGATATACACAGAGAGCTAATTTTAATAATATGCATGTCAATCTCTCATGTCAATACCTCAACAAGTCAATACCTCAAATATAATTTTATTCAACATTCTGGCTTGTAAAGACTTTTGTGTCTTTTTTACAAAGACGTGTTTCAGACTGTAACCATGGTAGCAGTCAGATTTTTAGGCAAGGCCAATATCTGAAAACTACTTTTGAAATACCTCTCCTGGAGTAGCTATCCAGGAGCCCCTTTCCCTTCTTACAATGTCATCTTAAAACATACTGGTCAAGTTAACAAGTTGTTATCCAGCTAATGTCGAAAAACCTGAATGTATTTGCATTGTGATTGGTCCCTGAACCCCAGGACTCTATTTTGAAATAAATAAAAGCCTCCTTAAAGGTGCAATCAGTAGTTGAAACAATAACAAAGCGCCACCCCCCTGTTTCTGTAAAAAGCTGAGGAATGACAGTGAGTGACTGTGTGACTAGCACCCATTGTCTCTCTCCTCCCTGCTGTAGCAACCACCACAGAACATCAACCATGTTGACTGAAAGTTCTGTTACCGAAATCCCTAATTAGTTTGGGAAAAACATTCCCTATTTTCTCAACCCTTGCTCTCTTTACGTGACACATGTATGCATTACATGCAAATGACCAATAGGGCCTGACCTATAGCATATCATAATCACACTAATAAACTGGTTATAACAAACCCCAATCACTGTAGCACATGTAACAGAAAAGTGGATGCAGATGACATGACAAAAAACTCTAAATGGGGGAATGTTTGGTCACTATAAGGAGGTAAAGGGGAAGTCAGATGTGTGGAATACATTTTGACTAGTTGTGGAAAATATGTAAAGAAAAATAAGTTAAGGAGCAAGTGCTGGCCGTTTGGAACAACATCAACAACACAAAATAGTTTTTTAGAGGCCATGCAATTCAGTACTCATTTATAAAACTAAAGCAACTTAGATCAAAAGAGTCCATATTAACAAAGGAAATTGAAGGACTAACAGTACAGTTTGATTGCAATAAAAAACCTGTACCATAGAGGCTCAGAGTAAGTTAGAGGGAAAACAAAAAGAAATGGAGGAACTTATTCAAGAAAGATCCAGGGTAATATATTATAAAAATAAAGCGAACTGGACGGAATATGGGGGAAAATGCAGCAAATTATTTTTCAATCTTCAATATAGAAATGCTACCAAAAAAAAGTATTGAAACTTGTTACAAATGATGGAGTCACGCATGATTCACCGAATTATATTTTGAAAGAGGAAGTAAACTACTTTAAGAATATGTTTTCGTTTCAGTCTCCTCCATCTCCACTAACCGAAACTAATTGTATGGCTTTTTTTCCTAATAATAATAATGTAAAATGAACATATGTGCAGAAAGACTCATGTGAAGGCCAAATTACAGAGGAGGAACTTCTTGATGCAATTAAAGCCTTTACGGCTGGGAAAACTCCAGGGCTGGATGGCATACCAGTGGAAGTTTACCAAACTTTTTTTGATATGCTCAGAGGACCATTATTAGCGTGTTTTAACCACTCCTATATGAATGGCAGTTTATCGGACAACCAACAAGAAGGTCTGATATCATTATTACTGAAACAGGACCAAGTGGTTTATATCAATTGAATAAATTGGAGGCCTCGTACACTTCAGTGTTGTGATGCAAAAATCCTATCTAAATGCTTAGAGTTTAAAAAAGTATTGTCAGATAGTATTCATCCTAATCATGGATGATACATTTACATGGATGATACATTGGAGATAATATAAGACAAGTACTGGAAACAATAGAATACTATGAAATATCGGGGACACCAGGCCTGGTTTTCATAGCTGATGCTTTTGATAAAGTATGGCTGGAGTTTATATATAAATGACTAGAATATTTCAATTTTGGGGAATCTCTTATAAAATGGGTTAAAGTTATGTATAGTAACCCTATGTGTAAAATAGTAAATCATGGCTACATCTCAGAAAGTTTTAAACTGTCTAGAGGAGTAAAACAAGGTTGTCCACTATCGGCATATCTATTTATTATTGCCATTGAAATGTTAGCTGTTAAAATTAGATCCAACAATAATATTAAGGGATTAGCAATCCGTGGCTTAAAAACAAAGGTGTCATTGTACGTTGATGATTCATGTTTTCTTTTAAAACCATAATTATAATCCCTCCACGGCCTTATAGAGGATCTAGATACTTTTGCTAACCTCTGGATTAAAACCAAATTATGATGTGATATATTACGTATTTGATCACAAAAAAAAAAATTGACCGTGTAGTTTACCAATAAAATGGTCTGACGGGGATGTGGACATATTCAGTATACAAATCCCAAAAGAAAGACATGATCTCACTCCAAAACATTTTTATAGAAAGTTAGCAAAAATAGATAAGATCTTGCTACCATGGAAAGGAAAATACCTGTCTATTGTGGAAAAAGCACCCCGATTATGTAACGGCGTTCGTCTGTTGAATGAAGAGAGTCAGACCGAAATGCAGCGTGTAGGTTACTCATGACTTTAATGAACAGTATCGCGGTACATGAAATAACTGAAATACAAAAACAACAGAACGGAACGTGAAACTTATTACAGCCTATCTGGTGACTACAACACAGAGACAGGAACAAACACCCACAAAATACAAAGGGAACTCAGGCTACCTAAATCCGGTTCCCAATCAGAGACAACGCGAAGCACCTGACTCCAATTGAGAATCGCCTCAGGCAGCCAAGCCTATACCACACCCCTAATCAGCCGCGATCCCAAATACTACAAACCCCAATACGAAAACAACATATAAACCCATGTCACACCCTGGCCAACCCAAACATATAACAAAAACACAAAATACAATGACCAAGGCGTGACAGAACCCCCCTAAGGTGCGGACTCCCGGACGCACCTCAAGAGCATAGGGAGGGTCCGGGTGGGCGTCTGTCCATGGTGGCGGTTCTGGCTCGGGACGAGGACCCCACTCCATTAATGTCCTAGTTCCTCCCCTTCGCGTCCTGGGATAATCCACCCTCTCCGCCGACCATGGCCTAATAGTCCTCACCCAGATCCCCACATAACTGAGGAGCAGCTCGTGACAGAGGGGCAGCTCGGGACAGAGGGGCAGCTCAGGACAGAGGGGCAGCTCAGGACAGAGGGGCAGCTCAAGACAGAGGGGCATCTCAGGACAGAGGGGCAGCTCGGGACAGAGGGGCAGCTCGGGACAGAGGGGCAGCTCGGGACAGAAGGGCAGCTCGGGACAGAGGGGCAGCTCGGGACAGAAGCAGCCCGGGACTGAGGGGTAGCCCGGGACTGAGGGGAAGCCCAGTACTGAGAGGAAGCCCAGTACTGAGAGGAAGCACAGTACTGAGAGGAAGCTCAGGCAGGTAGTAGGCTCCGGTAAATCCTGGCTGGCTGGCGGAACTGGAAGAGCCTGGTTGTCTGGCCGATCTAGAAGATCATGGCTGACTGGCACTTCTGGCGGATCTTGGCAGACTGGCACTTCTGGCGGATCTTGGCAGACTGGCACTTCTGGCGGATCTTGGCAGACTGGCACTTCTGGCGGATCCTGGCAGACTGGCGGCGCTGGGCAGACTGGCGGCGCTGGGCAGACTGGCGGCGCTGGGAAGACTGGCGGCGCTGGGAAGACTGGCGGCGCTGGGCAGACGGGAGACTCCGGCAGCGCAGGAGAGGAGAAAAGCGCTGGCTGCGCTGAACAGGCGAGGCGCACTGGAGGCCTGGTGCGTGGTGCTGGAACTGGTGGTACTGGATCGAGGACACGCACAGGAAGCCTGGTGCGGGGAGCTGCTACCGGAGGACTGGTGTGTAGAGGTGGCTCTGGATAGACCGGACCGTGCAGGCGCACTGGAGCTCTTGGGCACCGAGCCTGCCCAAGCTTACCTGGCTCGATGCCCACTCTAGCCCGGCCAATAGGAAGGGCTGGTATGTGCCTCACCGGGCTATACTCCCGCACTGAAAGCACCGTGCGCTCCATAGCATAACACGGTGCCTGCCCGGTCTCTCTAGCCCAACGGTGAGCACAGGGAGTTTGCACAGGTCTCCTACCTGGCATAACTATTCTCCCTTCTAGCCCCCCCCAATAATTTTTTTGGGCTGCTTTTCAGGTTTCCTTGCCAACCGTGTTCCCTCGTATCGTCGGCTCCTATCTCCGGCTGCCTCTGCTCTCCTTAGTGCCTCCACCTGTTCCCATGGGAGGCGATCTCTTCCGGCCAATATCTCCTCCCAAGTGTAACAACCTTTACCTTCCAACACGTCTTCCCATGTCCATTCTCCGAATAATTCGTCCTCCTTTTTCTGCTCCAGCTGTCTACATCGTTGCCAGTTTACACGCTGCTCAGTCCGTGAACGGTGGGTGTTTCTGTAACAGCGTTTGTCTGTTGAATGAAGAGAGTCAGACCGAAATGCAGCGTGTAGGTTACTCATGACTTTAATGAACAGAATCGCGGTACATGAAATAACTGAAATACAAAAACAACAGAACGGAATGTGAAATTTATTACAGCCTATCTGGTGACTACAACACAGAGACAGGAACAAACACCCACAAAATACAAAGCGAACTCAGGCTACCTAAATACGGTTCCCAATCAGAGACAACGCGAAGCACCTGACTCCAATTGAGAATCGCCTCAGGCAGCCAAGCCTATACCACACCCCTAATCAGCCGCGATCCCAAATACTACAAACCCCAATACGAAAACAACATATAAACCCATGTCACACCCTGGCCAACCCAAACATATAACAAAAACACAAAATACAATGACCAAGGCGTGACAGATTAACTCTTTAGTCATATCACTAATAATAATAATAATATCACAGTTTACATATTAGCTTATGGTTTCCCCTATACCTAGTGACCTGCTTTTTAAATTATATGAACAAAAAATATTCAATTTTATTTGGAATGGCAAGCCAGACAAAATTAAAAGGGCCTATTTATATAACAAATATGAATTCGGAGGGCAGAAATGATTAAATATTAAAGCATTAGACCTCTTACTACAGGCATCAGTCATACAAAAGTTATACTTAAATCCAAACGGGTTCTGTAGTAAATTGGTAAGAACAGCTCTCTAGTAAATTGGTAGGAACATCTCACCCCATGTACAAGAATGGTCTTTTTCCATTTATTCAGATTACAACTGCTCACTTTCAGTTTTTTGAAACGGAAATAATCTCCAAAATATAGTTATTTTTTAAACAAGTCTTATAAAGTTGGTTGCAATTTCAGTTTAATCCACCTGAAAAGACAGAACAAATCATACAGAAAATATTGTGGTTAAACTCAAGTATACTAACTGCTAAAAAAAATATATATATTTTTTTTAATGGATTTTTTTTTTTTAAGTTATAATTTTAGTGAATGATATCATAAATAGGACTGGTGGAGTTGTGTCACACATGCAGCTAACACAGACATATGGAAATGTCTGCTCTACCCAAAATTACAACAAACTAACTGCAGCATTACCACAAAAATGGAAAAGGCAAGTAGAAGGGGAATTAAATAAGGAACTTTTCTGTCTGCCCTGCATTAAATAACATAAAAGGTTAAAGAAATGTGTGATAAATAAAAACATATACCAATTTGATTTAAGGACCAAAAAAATGACAGCTGTGCCATATAAAATGCAAAATAGTTGGGAAGAGATTTTCGATGTACCCATTCTATGGCACATGGTTTATGAATTGACACGCAAAACCAATTCGAATTTTTCTATTTAAATTACTATACAAAATTATTGCAACCAATAGAATATTATATATATGGCGATACAATCTTCCCAGCTATGCAGATTTTGCTGTGAGGAGGCAGAGTCATTAGATCACTTATTTTGGTACTGTCCATATGAACTTGTTTTTGGTCACAGGTCCAGAATGGCTGAAGAATTGCAACATTTGCCCAGAACTAATGCTGCTGTTAGCAATACTGGGTGATTTGAAAAGTCATAGTCAATCAATCAATAATATAATCATTATTTTAGCAAAAATGTTTATCTTTAACAGTCTGTAGAAGCTATGAGAGTTGAAAGGTTCAGTACTTTTGTGAAGCATCACAGCACAGTTGAAAAATATATGGCAAATATAAATACAAAATGGATGGTGTTAAGAGATAGATGGGAGGGATTGAATGGAGCTGAAGGGTGGGACTAATAACAAGATAACCAATGTAAAACATATGGGGTCTGAAAAATGAATATAGATTCAGAAATGTAGTGAAATAGCACAGTTACAAATCGAAATCAAACTGGATGGACATCAGAATTAGAGGAAGGACTAAAACAAACAAAATATAACTATTGTAAAATAGATTGTGTCTGTAAAATGTGTATAATATGTATAAACTGAAGGTAGAAGCCTAACACTGAACCAAAACCGGCTGCGCGTGTGCGACATCGTGTGCCATCGTGCGCCATCGTGCATACATCTATTTTGTCCCCCTTACACCAAACGCGATCACGACACGCATGTTAAAATATCAAAACAAATTCTGAACCAATTACATTAATTTGGGCACAGGTCGAAAAGCATTAAACATGTATGGCAATTTAGCTAGCTATCTTGCACATGCTAGCTAATTTGTCCTATGTAGCTAGCTTGCTGTAGCTAGCTAATTTGTCCTGGGATATGAACATTGAGTTGTTATTTTACCTGAAATGCACAAGGTCCTCTACTCCGACAATTAAACCACACATAAAACCGAATCGTTTCTAGTTATCTCTCCTCCTTCCAGGCTTTTTCATCTTTGAACTTATATGGTGATTGGCATGTAAACTTTCATAGTATTACCACGACAGCCGGCAAAAAAGTTTGCCTTGAAATCACCCACATGGGTATAACCAATGAGGAGATGGCACGTTTGTACCTGCTTCTATAAACCAATGAGGAGATGGGAGAGGCAGGACTTGTGGTGCGATCTGCGTCAGAAATAGGAATTACTTCTATTTTAGCCCTTGGCAATGCAGATGCTCGTTGGCGCGCGCGAGCAGTGTGGGTGCAATAATTGAATAACATGGATTTCTAAATATATTTTGCAACACTCGCGCACGCGACGTGTCTGGTCTGGTCAGCATGTAAGTGTTATTGTTTAGTGTTGTGTTATTAGTTTACTCCAATTGGGGAAGGGGTGATAAGGTTTGCGGGGAATATCAATGGTATATTTAAAAAAAAATGTATATCTATAGTGGGGAGAACAAGTATTTGATACACTTTTTATTTAATTTATTTATTTCACCTTTATCTAACCAGGTAGGCTAGTTGAGAACAAGTTCTCATTTGCAACTGCAACCTGGCCAAGATAAAGCATAGCAGTGTGAACAGACAACACAAAGTTACACATGGAGTAAACAATTAACAAGTCAATAACACAGTAGAAAAAAAGAGAGTCTATATACATTGTGTGCAAAAGGCATGAGGAGGTAGGCGAATAATTACAATTTTGCAGATTAACACTGGAGTGATAAATGATCAGATGGTCATGTACAGGTAGAGATATTGGTGTGCAAAAGAGCAGAAAAGTAAATAAATAAAAACAGTATGGGGATGAGGTAGGTAAAAATTGGTGGGCTATATACCGATAGACTATGTACAGCTGCAGCGATCGGTTAGCTGCTCAGATAGCAGATGTTTGAAGTTGGTGAGGGAGATAAAAGTCTCCAACTTCAGCGATTTTTGCAATTCGTTCCAGTCACAGGAAGCAGAGAACTGGAACGAAAGGTGGCCAAATGAGGTGTTGGCTTTAGGGATGATCAGTGAGATACACCTGCTGGAGCGCGTGCTACGGGTGGGTGTTGCCATCGTGACCAGTGAACTGAGATAAGGCTGAGCTTTACCTAGCATGGACTTGTAGATGACCTGGAGCCAGCGGGTCTGGCGACGAATATGTAGCGAGGGCCAGCCGACTAGAGCAGGTCGCAGTGGTGGGTGGTATAAGGTGCTTTAGTGACAAAACGGATGGCACTGTGATAAACTGCATCCAGTTTGCTGTGTAGAGTTTTGGAAGATATTTTGTAGATGACATCGCCAAAGTCGAGGATCGGTAGGATAGTCAGTTTTACTAGGGTAAGTTTGGCGGCGTGAGTGAAGGAGGCTTTGTTGCGGAATAGAAAGCCGACTCTAGATTTGATTTTCGATTGGAGATGTTTGATATGAGTGTGGAAGGAGAATTTACAGTCTAGCCAGACACCTAGGTACTTATAGATGTCCACATATTCAAGGTCGGAACCATCCAGGGTGGTGATGCTAGTCAGGCGTGCGGGTGCAGGCAGCGAACGGTTGAAAAGCATGCATTTGGTTTTACTAGCGTTTAAGAGCAGGTGGAGACCACGGAAGGAGTGTTGTATGGCATTGAAACTCGTTTGGAGGTTAGATAGCACAGTGTCCAAGGACGGGCCGGAAGTATATAGAATGGTGTCGTCTGCGTAGAGGTGGATCAGGGAATAACCATAGAGGAAGAGGCGAAGCACTAAAATCTGTCCAGCATTAGGCCAATGCGTTTATATGTGCTTATTTTGGACCTAAGTTTGTAGTCTGCCTTCCCGCCTTTGGGACAACGACTCCCATTGTTAGGGCGGAGATGTGCGTCTTGTCATTATATACAGATCTCTGGTGTAAATGGGAAGGTGCACACAGCAAAGAAGAGCAAAGGAAATAAGAACAAAAATACAGCATGAGAAAAAGCGGACATAAACGTTCATAAAAATGAAAAATAACAAAACCTTGATTCTTGCGATACAGGCATTTGGAATATCGTGCAAAAACATACATTCGAATTAATCTTATTAATTCTCTGTATCGCCCAGCCATAGCCTTAGTGTAACCTGCAACCTGCAACCTGCAACAGATCCTCCCAATTAAAGTTAAGGAACGCGGTGTCCTTGATGTTTAGTGAAATGTTTTTTGGACAGATCCAGATTTTAATGATCACCCTGGGACTGTGGGAAACCAATGGTTGTGTGACTCCACCTAAAGACTAATCATTATAAATAAATTGCCTTCAACTGTTTGAATAATGTGTGGTCCAGGTAGTCCAGGTAAACATTTATACAGTTACATATTGGGATATTATTTTTGATGATATATTGTAACGTTTTGACAATATGGCAAAAACAATAATTGCGCTAGTTGGCTGTACCTGCACCAACTCCAGTATTTTCCTTCATATCTTGTTCTCCATCTTCTTTTGAAATAGGGAGCCAATTTGTTTTCAGCACTTTTATTTATATGACTGATCAAAACTCATTTTCTCATGGCTCTTTCTTGTCCCTCTGCAGAAGTCATATGTTGAGCAATATGTTTGGAACGTATAATTTCAATAATAGTATTTGTCACATGTGCCGAATAATAAAGGTGTAAACCTTACCGTGAAATGCTTACTTACAAGCCCTTAAACCTCTAAGGGATTGGTGTTCCTAAACCGGGGCAGTTGTTGCTCAATATGCGATAATGTGACTAGAAGGACATTGTAAACAACTGCCAACATGTCTTATATAGGCAGAAAGCTTACATTCTTGTTAATCTAACTTACAATAACCAATTTACAGTAGCTATTACAGACAAAAATGCCATGCTATTGTTTGAGGATAGTGTACAACAACAAAACACTTTTATCAAGGCAACTGGTTTGATACGTTCACCTCTGAAGGTAAATAAATGTACTTACATTCAGTAAACTTGCTCTAATTTGTCATCCTGAGGGTCCCAGAGATAAAATGTAGCATAGCTATGTTTAAGAAAATACATTTTTTATATTAAAATATAGGAACAGTTTGACCCCACTGCTGTCTCCGTCTCCACACCCAACACACCCGGCGGTTAGATGTGTAAAAGTTAGTCTATTTTCTGTAGGGAAGCTAATGATCCATCAAGTATGACATTCCTGGGAGTATGTAAACTTTTTTTAATTTTTATTATAATATCATTTTTGTATGTTCTCTATAGGTATTTACTTGAAAATGTATAAATTGACTAATTCGGCACATTTGGGCAAACTCCTGGCAGACTTGATACAAAATATTGTGTAGTGAACTAATTATTCACTGTATCAATCTGAAACTTTGCACACACACTGCGAGTGGACAACATCTAAATTACACCTAGAATCCTATCTCAATGTATGGCCTTTCTGTTGCATTTCAAAGATGTATTATCTTTTACTAGATCTAATGTGTTATATTATATATCCTACATTCATTTCACATTTCCACAAACCTGTTTCCTTTCAAGTGGTATCAAGAATATGCATATCCTTGCTTCAGGTCTTGAGCTACAGGCAGTTAGATTTGGGTATGTCAAATTAGGCGGAAATTGAAAAAAAGGGTCCAGTCCTCTTTAACAAAAGTGCAGTTATAAGAAAATAGAGTTACTAAAGTAAAAAATAACAATAATGAGGCGATATACAGGGGGACCGGTAACGAGTCAATGTGCGGGGGTACAGGTTAGTCGAGGAACTCTCAACGCGCTCTACTTCAGCCTGTTGATGTTAATGGGGGCCCCTCCATTTCCTATAGTCCATGATCAGCTCCTTTGTCTTGCTCACAATAAGGGAGAGGTTGTTGTCCTGGCACCACACTGCCAGGTCTCTGAGCTCCTCCCTATAGGCTATGTCATCTTTGTCAGTTATCAGGCCTACCACTGTTGTGTCGTCAGCAAACTTAATGATGGTGTTGGAGTCGTGCTTGGCCACGCAATCGTGGGTGAACAGGGAACACATTAGAGGACTAAGCACACACCCCTGAGGGTCCCCAGTGTTGAGACTCAGCGTGACAGATGTGTTGTTGCCTACCCTTACCACCTAGGGGCGGAAGTCCAGGATCCAGTTGTAGCGGGAGGTGTTTCGTCTCAGGGTCCTTAGCTTAGTGATGAGCTTTGTGGGCATTTTTGTATCTGTTGGGGCGGTATGCAAATTGGAGTGGCTTTAGGGTGTCCGGGATTATGGTGTTGATTTGAGCCATGACCAGCCTTTCATGGCTACTCAAATCAAATCAAATCAAAATCCAATTTTATTTGTCACATACACATGGTTAGCAGATGTTAATGCGAGTGTAGCGAAATGCTTGTGCTTCTAGTTCCGACAATGCAGTAATAACCAACAAGTAATCTAACTAACAATTCCAAAACTACTGTCTTATACACAGTGTAAGGGGATAAAGAATATGTACATAAAGATATATGAATGAGTGATGGTACAGAGCAGCATAGGCAAGATACAGTAGATGGTATCGAGTACAGTATATACATACGAGATGAGTATGTAAACAAAGTGGCATAGTTAAAGTGGCTAGTGATACATGTATTACATAAGTATGCAGTAGATGATAGAGTACAGTATATACGTATACATATGAGATGAATAATGTAGGGTATGTAACATTATATTAGGTAGCATTGTTTAAAGTGGCTAGTGATATATTTTACATAATTTCCCATCAATTCCTATTATTAAAGTGGCTGGAGTTGAGTCAGTGTGTTGGCAGCAGCCACTCAATGTTAGTGGTGGCTGTTTAACAGTCTGATGGCCTTGAGATAGAAGTTGTTTTTCAGTCTCTCGGTCCCAGCTTTGATGCACCTGTACTGACCTCGCCTTCTGGATGATAGCGGGGTGAACAGGCAGTGGCTGTTGGCTGGTGGTTGGTGGTTGTTGTCCTTGATGATCTTTATGGCCTTCCTGTAACATCGGGTGGTGTAGGTGTCCTGGAGGGCAGGTAGTTTGCCCCCGGTGATGCGTTGTGCAGACCTCACTACCCTCTGGAGAGCCTTACGGTTGTGGGCGGAGCAGTTGCCGTACCAGGCGGTGATACAGCCCGCCAGGATGCTCTCGATTGTGCATCTCTAGAAGTTTGTGAGTGCTTTTGGTGACAAGCCAAATTTCTTCAGCCTCCTGAGGTTGAAGAGGCGCTGCTGCGCCTTCTTCACGATGCTGTCTGTGTGAGTGGACCAATTCAGTTTGTCTGTGATGTGTATGCCGAGGAACTTAAAACTTACTACCCTCTCCACTACTGTTCCATCGATGTGGATAGGGGGGGTGTTCCCTCTGCTGTTTCCTGAAGTCCACAATCATCTCCTTAGTTTTGTTGACGTTGAGTGTGAGGTTATTTTCCTGATACCACACTCCGAGGGCCCTCACCTCCTCCCTGTAGGCCGTCTCGTCGTTGTTGGTAATCAAGCCTACCACTGTTGTGTCGTCCGCAAAGTTGATGATTGAGTTGGAGGCGTGCATGGCCACGCAGTCGTGGGTGAACAGGGAGTACAGGAGAGGGCTCAGAACGCACCCTTGTGGGGCCCCATTGTTGAGGATCAGCGGGGTGGAGATGTTGTTGCCTACCCTCACCACCTGGGGGCAGCCCGTCAGGAAGTCCAGTACCCAGTTGCACAGGGCGGGGTCGAGACCCAGGGTCTCGAGCTTGATGACGAGCTTGGAGGGTACTATGGTGTTGAATGCCGAGCTGTAGTCGATGAACAGCATTCTCACATTCTCACAGGTATTCCTCTTGTCCAGATGGGTTAGGGCAGTGTGCAGTGTGGTTGAGATTGCATCGTCTATGGACCTATTTGGGCGGTAAGCAAATTGGAGTGGGTCTATGGTGTCAGGAAGGGTGGAGGTGATATGGTCCTTGACTAGTCTCTCAAAGCACTTCATGATGACGGAAGTGAGTGCTACGGGGCGGTAGTCTTTTAGCTCAGTTACCTTAGCTTTCTTGGGAACAGGAACAATGGTGGCCCTCTTGAAGCATGTGGGAACAGCAGACTGGTATAGGGATTGATTGAATATGTCCGTAAACACACCGGCCCGCTGGTCTGCGCATGCTCTGAGGGCGCGGCTGGGGATGCCGTCTGGGCCTGCAGCCTTGCGAGGGTTAACACGTTTAAATGTTTTACTCACCTCGGCTGCAGTGAAGGAGAGTCCGTATGTTTTCGTTGCAGGCCGTGTCAGTGGCACTGTATTGTCCTCAAAGCGGGCAAAAAAAGTTATTTAGTCTGCCTGGGAGCAAGACATCCTGGTCCGTGACTGGGCTGGTTTTCTTCTTGTAGTCCGTGATTGACTGTAGACCCTGCCACATACCTCTTGTGTCTGAGCCGTTGAATTGAGATTCTACTTTGTCTCTATACTGACGCTTAGCTTGTTTGATAGCCTTGCGGAGGGAATAGCTGCACTGTTTGTATTCGGTCATGTTACCAGTCACCTTGCTCTGATTAAAAGCAGTGGTTCGCGCTTTCAGTTTCACGCGAATGCTGCCATCAATCCACGGTTTCTGGTTAGGGAATGTTTTAATCGTTGCTATGGGAACGACATCTTCAACGCACGTTCTAATGAACTGACGTGAGTGCTGCGGTGCTGTAGTCATTTTGTCAGGTTACCTTCGCTTTCTTGGGCACAGGGACTATGGTGGTCTGCTTTAAACATGTAGGCATTACAGATTTGGTCAGGGAGAGGTTGAAAATGTCAGTGAAGACACTTTCCAGTTTGTCCACGCATGCTCTCAGTACATGTCCTGGTAATCCGTCTGACACGCTGCCTTAAATGTTGACCTGTTTAAAGTCTTCCTCACATCAGCTACGGAGAGGTGATCACAGTATCGAATCGCAATACATATAGAATCGTGAGAATCGCAATACACATCGTATCAGCACCTGAGTGTTGTGATAATATCGTATCGTGAGGTCCCTGGCAATACCCATCCCTAGGTCCAGACAGCACAGAGCAGACACATGAACAGCTAAGACTGTATCATCTCCGTAAGCTATGCCTCGGGGGTTTCCTGAGTCTCTATTCTCATTAGGCTGTCTGTGTCTAACTGAAAGCCCATCTATGATGCCTGGACAGAGTGAGGGCTCTCAGGGGAGAGATAGAGCTTTACCCACTCTGTTTTTAGATAGCGCAGCCTCAGCACAAATCACAGCTTAACTCTCCCCCATATGACAGATCACAACTAAGCCTGAACAAACAAACAAAAAAACAGAACAACGCAAGCTGCCTTCGCACAGTAGGACTTCTCTTGCAAGCAAACCTACTCTCTTGATCCTGTTCTTTCGCACTCATCTGAAACTCTCTCTAAATACAATTACGGCTCGACTTGTTTTTTAGATGAGTACTATTTCTGGTGTTTTTAAGTACAGCACAAACACTTTTGAAAAAGTCCCTGATGCTGTTGTAGCCTCTTTAACAACAGAAAGATGTCAAATAGAGCCTCTGTTTCTATCTCTCGAAGGAGAAACTGTGTTGGAAGAAAACAAATTCTTTCTATGCATGCTGTGGTCTGTGGTCTCCTATTTTTGCTCTGTGCTCTGGCATGTGTCATGTGTGCACATTGAGTGAGCAAGTACAGTTGAAGTCGGAAGTTTACATACACCTTAGCTAAATACATTTAAACTCAGTTTTTCACATTTCCTGATACTTAATTCTAGTCAAAAAAATCCCTGTCTTACGTCAGTTAGGATCACCACTTTATTTTAAGAATGTCAAATGTCAAAATAATAGTAGAGAGAATGATTTATTTCAGCTTTTATTTCTTTCATCACATTCCAGTAGGTCAGAAGTTTACATACACTCAGTTAGTATTTGGTAGCATTGCCTTTAAATTGTTTAACTTGGGTCAAACGTTTCGGATAGCCTTCCACAAGCTTCCCACAATAAGTTGGGTGCATTTTGGTCCATTCCTCCTGACAAAGCTGGTGTAACTGAGTCAGGTTTATAGGCCTCCTTGCTCGCTTGTTCTATACACATTCTAAACACATTTTCTATAGGATTGAGGTCAGAACTTTGTGATGGTCACTCCAATACCTTGACTTTGTTGTCCATTTTGCCACAACTTTGGAAGTATGCTGGGGGTCATTGTCCATTCAGAAGACCCATTTGCGACCAAGCTTTAACTTCCTGACTAATGTCTTGAGATTTTGCTTCAATATATCCACATCATTTTCCTCCCTCATGATACCATCTATTTTGTGAAATGCACCAGACCCTCCTGAAGCAAAGCACCCCCACAACATGATACTGCCACCCCCGTGCTTCACGGTTGGTGTTCTTCGGCTTGCAAGCCTCCCCCTTTTGCCTGCAAACATAATGATGGTCATTATGGCCAAACAGTTCTATTTTTGTTTCATCAGACCAGAGGACATTTCTCCAAAAAGTACTTATCTTTGTCCCCATATTCAGTTGCAAACCGTAGTCTGGCTTTTTTATGGTGGTTTTGGAGCAATGGCTTCTTCCTTGCTGAGCGGCCTTTCAGGTTGCGTCGATATAGGACTCATTTCACTGTGGATTTCACTGCTGTTTAACCTCTCTAGGGTATATGGGACGCTAGCGTCCCACCTGGTCAACATACAGTGAGATTGCAGAGCGCCAAATTCAAATACAGAAATACTCATTACAATAATTCAGAAAATATACAACTATTTTACATAGGTTTAAATATTAACTTCTTGTGAATCCAACCACGGTGTCAGATTTCAAAAATGCTTTACGGTGAAAGCATACCGTACGATTATTTGAGAACATAGCCCAGCAGACAAATCATTACAAACAGTAACCAGCCAAGTAAAAGAGTTACTTACACAAGTCAGAAATAGAGATGCAATTAATCACCTACCTTTGATGGTCTTCATATGGTTGCACTCAGAAGACATACATTTTTTCAATAAATGTTCATTTTTTTCTATAAAGTCTCTTTAAATCCAAAAACTCAATTTTATTTGCGCGTTTTCTTCAGTAATCCACTGGCTCAAACACAGTAACACCAGGCAGACAATAAATCCAAATAGTATCCATAAAGTTCGTAGAAACATTTCAAACGATGTTCATAATCAATTCTCAGGTTGTTTTTAGCCTAAATAATCGATAATATTTCAAACGGACAATAACGTCATCAACTCTCTCGGTCACGCGCATGAAAAAGCTCTGTGACACGGCAGCGTCCACTCATTCAGACTGCTCTTACCTCCTCATTTTTATAATACAAGCCTGAAACAATTTCTATAGACCGTTGACATCTAGTGGATGGCATAGAAACTGCAATTTGAGTCCTAAATCAATGGATACTGTAAGGGCATTGAATAGAAAACTTTTTAAAAAATCCTACTTCCTGAATGGATTTTTCTCAGGTTTTCGCCTGCCCAATCACTTCCGTTATACTCACAGAAACTATTTTAACAGTTTTGGAAACTTTAGAGTCTTTTCTATCCAAATCAATTATATGCATATCCTATCTTCTGGGCCTGAGTAGATGGCAGTTTAATTTTGGCACGCTTTTCATCCAAATCCTAACCTACTTGCTAAAACTATAGTTTGGTAACAAGAAATTTGTGGAGTGGTTGAAAAACAAGTTTTAATGACTCCAACATAAGTGTATGTAAACTTCTGACTTCAACTGTACCTGTGTGTGTGTGTACATATGCAAATGTGTGTTTTTCCCCCCTCTTTTTCTCCAGGTCACTGCTCTACTTGTCTGCTGTGAGGGAGCTCAGGGCTGTGACTGGTAAGCAGTGAGACTTCTCCACCCCAGACAGACGGAGTGCCCCAGAGTGCCTCTGTCCGGTGCCCCTGCTCTCCTTTTCATGGATGCCAGGCTGGCCCTGCTGCAGCTTGGGACTCTCCTGGGTCTCCTGTCCTTAGCACTGGAGTTTACTGCTGAACCGACCACAGCCGAGGAGGTCTACACTAACACCTGGGCAGTCCATATAGAGGGAGGACCACAAGAGGCTGACCGCATCTCCAGGAAACATGGTTTCATCAACCACGGCAATGTGAGTAGCACAGCAGTGGACTCTGTGGAGCCTCTCTAGTCAGAGTGTATGACCTGTCTATGCCTTGCATCTGTGGTCAGTTGAAGCCCTGTTCTATTGTCAGTGACAACCTGCTCAACAGGCTTCAATGCACAACAAGACACATAAAGACATAACAGCCTATAAGCCCTCATGTTTTGAGAGTGCATTTCATGGCTCGTCCATCCCTTGAGTTCAGCCGATAGCTGGCAACTAAAGCCTGCACTTCTTCTTGTTAATTGGGGCACACCATACCATGCATATGTGTGTGTGTCTGTGTCTGTGTGTGGTAGTTTACGTGCCTCTGCCCAACACACAGCTGGGCAGTCTGTTTACTCTGGGTTCTATATGGAGCATCCTAGGAAAGAGTTATTTTAGGATTACAGGGGAAGTATGATTGTAATTGGGGAAAAGAAACAAGCAGGTTAGTCTGAGACTAGCCTGTCTAGTGTCCTGTCCTCTTTTGAGCCTCAGCCTCCTTCCATATCCCTCGCTTTGTGGAGAGAGCAGGGGAGAGGGAGAATTTGTGTGTGCGGCTGTTTGTGTGTTTGAGTCAATTGGAATTTGATCCTTTTTCATAAACACACACACGCCCACACATGTTGATCATTAGTATATATTTCTCTGGACTCCCCGGTTATGTGCTTTGTTATTGGCAGTTAGTAGTCCTTCTACTACTTCATCTTTTCAATCACAGTTCAGTTGTTCCGCAGTAGACTTTACTCTATATTCACGTATGCATGCAGTGAGCTTCACTACACACACCACTGAACAGCCGTCTGGATTCTTCCGTGGGAATACATGCATAGGAGGTTCTGAACTCCCAAACCTTCCTTCACCCCCCGAAAATAGGATTTTCAGAGCGGTTTGCAAACTTAATTTAGGCTTATCTTCTGCTTTCTTTATGTTGCTGTCCATGCAGCTTCTGTCTTGAGGACTGTTTTGCTAGCGCAGACTGGAAAATGATCCGGGATTCATCCAATGGCATTGAGGAGTATACCACTTCAGTCACCAGCTTCATCAAAAAGTGCATCGATGACATTGTCCCCACAGTGACCATACGTACATTTCCCAATCAGAAGCCATGGATTACTGCTGCCGCTTTCAATGAGCGGGACAGTAATCCGGATGCTCATAACAAATCCTGCTATGCCCTTAGACAAACCATTAAACAGGCAAAGCATCAGTGACTCGAGCCTACCAGATGAGCTAGATGCCTTTTAACCTGTTAAGTCGACCCTCTACTTTTTCGAACATTCTGTTAAAAATCGCGCAACATTTCAGCGCCCTGCTACTCAGGCCAGGAATATAGTATATGCATATGATTAGTATGTGTGGATAGAAAACACTCAGACGTTTATAAAACTGGTTAAATCACGGCTGTGACTATAACAGAATGTGCGTTTCATCGAAAAGTGCAGGAATATCTGATCACTGAAAATGGAAAAAAATATCCATCCGCGACTTCAAGGAATTGTTCAAAGTGAATCGAATTAAATGAGGCCGAGGTTGCAGTGCCTACAGCTTCCACACGTTGTCTAGAGTCTTGTCATTTGATTCGCAATTGATTCTTGGTCTAACCGAATCAAGGGAATCGATTCCCTCCGGTCTCCGACCGGATGTTTTGGTCGAGCTCTCTCCAAGACATTTTTTCGAAACAGACACCTATAGAATTGACATCGCCTCCTGATGAATTTTATCGCTTATTAACGTGTACTAATAACTAAAGTTGCATTACAAAAGTATTTCGAAGTATTTTGTGAAAGTTTATCGTCGACTTTTTGAATTTTAAAAAATGACGTTACGTTATGAAACACTATTTTTTTCCGTTTATCACACAGTCTTCATAGATCGATATCTAGGCTATATATGGACCGATTTAATCGGAAAAAAAAGACCCAATAGTGATTATGGGACATCTAGGAGTGCCAACAAAGAAGATGGTCAAAGTGAATGTTTTATATTTTATTTGTGCGGTTTGTGTAGCGACGACTATGCAAATTATTTTGTTTACGTCCCCTGCGGGTCTTTTGGGGTGTTACATGCTATCAGATAATAGCTTCTCATGCTTTCGCCGAAAAGCATTTTAAAAATCTGACTAGTTGCCTGGATTCACAACGAGTGTAGCTTTAATTCAATACCCTGCATGTGTATTTTAATGAACGTTTGAGTTTTAACTAATACTATTAGCATTTAGCGTAGCGCATTTGCATTTCCAGAGCTCTAGATGGGACCCCTGCGTGCCAGGTAGGACCAAGAGGTTAAGCTCTCTTCGAGGCAAGCAACACTAAAAAATGCATGAGAGCACCAGCTGTTCTGGACGAGAGCACCAGCTGTTCTGTGATCACGCTCTCCGTAGCCGGTGTGTGTAAGACCTTTAAACAGGTCAAAATTCACCAAGCCGCGGGGCAGACGGATTACCAGGATGTGTGCTCAAAGCATGCGCGGACCAACTTGCAAGTTTCTTCACTGACACTTTCATCCTCTACCTGACCGGGTCTGTAATACCTATATGTTTCAAGCAGACCACCATAGTCCCTGTGCCCAAGGAAGTGAAGGTAACTTGCCTAAATGATTACCACCGGTGGTTACCACAGGCGGTAAAGGTAGGCAACAACACATCTGCCACACTTATCCTCAATCCAGGGGCCCTTCAGGGGTGCGTGCTTAGTCCTCTCCTGTACTCCCTGTTCACCCACGACTGCATGGCCAAGCACGACTCCAACACCATCATTAAGTTTGCTGACGACACAGCAGTGGTAGACCTGATAACCGACAACGATGACATAGCCTATAGGGAGGAGGTCAGAGACCTGGAAATGTAGTGCCAGAGTAACAATCTCTCCCTCAATGTGAGCAAGACAAAAGAGCTGATCATGGACTACAGGAAAAGGAGGCCAAACAGGCCCCCACTAACATTGACGGGGCTGAAGTGGAGTGGGTCGAGAGTTTCAAGTTCCTTGGTGTCCACATTACTAACAAACTATCATGGTCCAAACACACCAAGACAGTTGTGAAGAGGGCACAACAACACTTTTCCCACCTCAGGAGACTGAAAAGATTTGGCATGGGTCTCCAGATCCTCAAAAAGTTCTACAGCTGCACCATCAAGAGCATCCTGACCGGTTGCATCACTGCCTGGTATGGCAACTGCTCGGCATCTGACCGTAAGGTGCGACAGAGGGTAGTGCGTACGGCCCAGTACATCACTGGGGCCAAGCTTCCTGACATCCAGGACCAATATACTAGGCGGTGTCAGAGGAAGGCAAAAAAAATTGTCAAAGACTCCAGCGCCAAGTCTAGGTCCAAAAGACTCCTTAACAGCTTATACCCCCAAGCCATAAGACTGCTGAACAATTAATCAAATGGCTACCCAGACTATTTACACTTGACCCCTCCATCCTTTTTTTATACACTTCTGCTACTCTCTGTTTATTATCTATGCATAGTCACTTTACAAATTACCTCGGCTAACCTGTACCCCCGCACATTGACTTAGTACCGGTACCCCCTTTATATATCCTCGTTATTGTTGTGTATTTTTTGAGTTATTTTGTGCTTTTTTTTATTTAGTAAATATTTTCTTAACTCAATTTCTTGAACTGCATTGTTGGTTAAGGGCTTGTAAGTAAGAATATTTTGTTAACCTTTATTTAACTAGGCAAGTCAGTTAAGAACAAATTCTTATTTTCAATGACGGCCTAGGAACAGTGGGTTAACTGCCTGTTCAGGGGCAGAACGACAGATTTGTACCTTGTCAGCTCAGGGGTTTGAACTTGCAATCTTCCGGTTACTAGTCCAATTCTCTAACCACTCGGCTACCCTGCCGCCTCATGGTAAGGTCTACACCTGTTTTATTTGGCGCATGTGACAAATAAAATGTGATTTGATTTGATTTTTTGATTTACCAGAAATTGTTTTTTCTGTTGTTATGTTAGTAATTCTAACATCTGTCATAAAGTAATAGGAGGAGATGTGATATTGTTAATTTGCCTCTCGTTGTCAAGCCCATCACCACTCGATTGTCTCCTTGGCTCTGATTGTTTACTTGTCAAAGTAGTGTCTCGCTCTCGGCTGGCTTTGATTGGAATTCATTGGTTATTATATATATATATGCCATTTAGCAGACGCTTTTATCCAAAGCGACTTACAGTCATGTGTGCATACATTCTACGTATGGGTGGTCCCGGGAATCGAACCCACTACCCTGGCGTTACAAGCGCCATGCTCTACCAACTGTGCCACAGAAGGACCACCAGTTATTGAGTTAATCTGGCAGGGATTGCTGTTGGGGTGCTATGAAAGGATTGTGCTGCAGAGGGAGAGAGACAGAGGCAGGGAGGGAGAGAGGGAGAGAGAGAAAAAAAAGATAGATAGATTGAAAAAGGCCATTACAAATAATAGCCTTAAATAATGCCTAATTGAATAGGGCTATTAATTGCTTAATATTCCGCTCCGAGACAGTGTGCATGCATATTTCAAGCAATCAAACTCCACAGATTGATATGCATGAATACGCCAAATACACACGCCTCTCACACACACAGTTACACATACACAGTCACTCACACATACACAGTCACTCACACACACACACACACACACACACACACACACACACACACACACACACACACACACACACACACACACACACACACACACACACACACACACACACACACACACACACACACACACACACACACACACACACACACACACACACACACACACACAGTCTTTCCCACAGAGGATAGTTTTGTGTTTATGTCTTCATCACGACCACTTTATGAAGGTACTTCTGACTGACAGGGACAAGGGAATGATAGTATTGGATTCCGATGCCGTTTCCCTCTGTGCAGCCCTCTGGTATAGCCCCCACTACCACCAGTATTCCCAGTTAGTGCCCAGTCTAGAGCATGAAACACCTGTAGATCTCCCAGACCAACCCTCTGCCAGTAAAGCGCAGGGCAGACAGACACTTATCCAATCAGAAAGCTAGGGCTTGAAGCACTGGCAGGGGTTTGATTGTGGTTTTGGGTTTGATTGTGATTTTTAATCACTTAAATTGGCCTGTCTTTTTTAACCTTGGTACAGATCATCGCCTTGTGGTGATGTGACTTGAGCTTAATCAAGTCTCTCTCTCTCTCTCCCTCTCTCTCTCCTTCTAACTCTCTCGCTCTGATCTCCTCTTTCCCTCTCTTCCCCGTCACTCCCTCCCTCCTAGCCACAGATGCTGAGGCAGACTCAGACTTATCAGTATAAAATAGTGCTGAGTGATTAACTGGAATTTCTGTTATTTATTTATTTTTAAACAACTAATTGACTGAGGTCCGTTCATTTATTTGAATTCCATTTTGTTTGGGTTCTTTTCTGTGAGCTCACTGTGCAGTTTCTCTATCAAATCTCTATTGAATCAGATCAAACATCACCTGTTGTCAGATGTGTGCATACTGGTAGCGAAGTCAGGTTCAGGAAAGCAGAGATTTGTGAACAAGCGCATACTTTATTGAGGCAAAAGTGCAAAAAGCGCAAAACAGTCACAAGAATAATGTTTAATAATAAACATCTTCGTGAAATACCACAGAAAAAACAAACCGGTCTGGCGCATTAAACAACACACACGTAACACAAACAATCTTACACAAAGACATGATGGAGAACAGAGGAGTAAATACATGTAGATTGATTGGGGGAATGAAAACCAGGTGTGCAGGGAACCGCCGAACGCCGCCCGAACAAGGAGAGGACACGACTTCGGTGGAAGTCGTGACACCTGTGCAATGTAGTAGGGAGTTGTAGTTTCCAACAGGCCAATATTCTACATAGTTTAATGCAGAAAATGTGTCAATTATCTACAATGACCATAATCCACTGCACGCCTACTTGTCCGGTCTGTGTAGGGCAGACACGGAGAGAGAGAGAAGAGACAGATAGTGGTGAATCACTAAAACAATACAGAAATACACTATGGAAAAAGAAGCAACAGCACATCAGAAATCAGCTCAATGTAATTGAAGAATTCATAGACTCTAACCACTTCTGGGAACATTGGAAAACACTAAACAAACAACAACACAAAGAATTATCTATCCAATATTGAGATATATGGGTAAACCACTTCTCCAATCTTTTTGGCTCTGTAACAAAGAATAAAGAGCAAAAACATATACATGATCAAATACAAATCTTAGAATCAACTATTAAAGACTACCAGAACCCACTGGATTCTCAAATTACCTTGAATAAGCTACAGGACAAAATAAAAACCCTCCAAACCAAAAAGGCCTGTGGTGTTGATGGTATCCTCAATGAAATTATAAAATATACAGACAACAAATTCCAATTGGCTATACTAAAACTCTTTAACATCATCCTTAGCTCTGGCATCTTCCCCAATATTTGGAACCAAGGGCTGATCACCCAAATTTGACCCCAATAACTACCGTGGGATATGCGTCAACAGTAACCTTGGGAAAATCCTCTGGATTATCATTAACAGCAGACTCATACATTTCCTCAATGAAAACAATGTACTGAGCAAATGTCAAATTTGCTTTTTACCAAATGACGTAGTACAACAGACCATGTATTCACCCTGCACACCCTAATTGACAACCAAACAAACCAAAACAAAGGCAGCCTTCTCATGCTTTGTTGATTTCAAAAAAGCCTTCGACTCAATTTGGCATGAGGGTCTGCTATACAAATTGATGGAAAGTGTTGTTGGGGGTAAAACATACGACATTATAAAATCCATGTACACAAACAACAAGTGTGCGGTTAAAATTGGCAAAAAACACACACATTTCTTCCCACAGAGCCGTGGGGTAAGACAGGGATGCAGCTTAAGCCCCACCCTCTTCAACATATATATCAACGAATTGGCGCGGGCACTAGAAAAGTCTGCAGCACCCAGCCTCACCCTACTAGAATCTGAAGTCAAATGTCTACTGTTTGCTGATTATCTGGTGCTTCTGTCACCAACCAAGGAGGGCCTACAGCAGCACCTAGATCTTCTACACAGATTCTGTCAGACCTGGGCCCTGACAGTAAATCTCAGTAAGACCAAAATAATCGTGTTCCAAAAAAGGTCCAGTCGCCAGGACCACAAATACAAATTCCATCTAGACACCCTAGAGCACACATAAAACTATACATACCTTGGCATACCTTAACTTCCACAAAGCTGTGTACGATCTGAGAGACAATGCAAGAAGGGCATTCTATGCCATCAAAAGGAACATAAAATTCTACATACCAATTAGGATCTGGCTAGAAATACTTGAATCAGTCATAGAGCCCATTGCCCTTTATGGTTGTGAGAGCCGTTAAATTCTACAACCACCTAAAAGGAAGCGATTCCTAAACCTTCCATAACAAAGCCATCACCTACAGAGAGATTAACCTGGAGAAGAGTCCCCTAAGCAAGCTGGTCCTGGGGCTCTGTTCACAAA
This sequence comes from Oncorhynchus keta, assembly GCF_023373465.1. Taxonomy (NCBI): domain Eukaryota; kingdom Metazoa; phylum Chordata; class Actinopteri; order Salmoniformes; family Salmonidae; genus Oncorhynchus; species Oncorhynchus keta. The sequence goes on from NC_068437.1 coordinate 35,717,814, forward strand.
CACAAACACACCCTACAGAGCCCCAGGACAGCAGCACAATTAGACCCAACCAAATAATGAGAAAACAAAAAGATAATTACTTCACAAATTGGAAAAAATTCACAAAAAAACAGAGCAAACTGAAATGCTATTTGGCCCTAAATAGAGAGTAGACAGTGTCAGAATACCTGACCACGGTGACTGACCCAAACTTAAGGAAAGCTTTGACTATGTACAGACTCAGTGAGCATAGCCTTGCTATTGAGAAAGGCCGCCATAGGCAGACATGCCTCTCAAGAGAAGACAGGCTATGTGCTCACTGCCCACAAAATGAGGTGGAAACTGAGATGCACTTCCTAACCTCCTGCCCAATGTATGACCATATTAGAGAGACACATTTCCCTCAGATTACACAGATCCACAAAGAATTAAAAAACAAATACAATTTTGATAAACTCCCATATATACTGGGTGAAATTCCACAGTGTGCAATCACAGCAGCAAGATTTGTGACCTAGTGCCACAAGAAAAGGGTAACCAGTGAAGAACAAACACCATTGTAAATACAACCCATATTTATGCTTATTTATTTTTCCCTTGTGTACTTTAACCATTTGTACGTTGTTACAACACTGTATATATATATAATATGACATTTGTAATGTCTTTATTGTTTTGAAACTTCTGTATGTGTAATGTTTACTGTTAATTTTTATTGTTCATTTATTGTTCATTTCACTTTTGTATATTATCTACCTCATTTGCTTTTGCAATGTTAACACATGTTTCCCATGCCAATAAAGCCCCTTGAATTGAATAGTGAGAGATAGCGAGCAGTTGCTTCGCGAGGTGATCAGGTGAGCAGTTGCTTCTACAGGTGAGCAGTTGCTTCGCGAGGTATCTCTACCTGAAAATACATGATATAAGCGATTGATAGTTGGGATTCAGCAGTCATAGAAGTATGCCTTATTTACTTTGAAGAATTACTAAAATAGTGATTTTGCCAGACAGCATAGGCAGCAGCTCTATAGAGATGAGATGATGACTTTCAATGAAATAATAAAGTCATCAAATAAATCAAATGTAATATACACAACTTAAATATTTTATTAAAGTAATAAATTATTCTTAATAAGCGATAAGCAGTAATGGGCAGTCACTACCATCATGGGACTTTTAGTAATTATTTTATTCTGTGTTGTCACAGCATTCAACCCACATAATGCATAGTGCATTTAACCCTTGTATTGCGTTCATGTTATTCACCCAATGGTCCCATAACAATATTGGGGTTTTAAAACAATACAGCCATAACAATTTACGTAAAGATACTTACTACTTAGATGTTGACTTATATCAATTACAATCAATATAGACAGCATATGGTTAATATTTGGCATTTACCTCTGCTAGATCACATTTATCAATAAAAACACTATTCGGGGTTTTTGTCTGATTTTTTTTGTAAACAAAAATCAATTATAATCAAGACATGGGTGGAATAATCATGCTTATTTTGAACAAATATAAATTAAATACATTTTACATACAGTATTTTATGGAAATGTTAAATGAGCCCCATTTAACACAAATGAAGGCCGGTGTACACACCACATGACGGACAGTTTTACTGTGTGTGTGTGGTGTTTCAAATGTATTTCTTGCACTTGATGCATGTGTACTGTGTCTTCCTGTCCTTCTTGGGTCAACCAGCTGCAATCTAGAATGATGAAAACACTTAGTTCAGGAATTTTACAAACATCTCACTCACATAATTGTTGGTTCTGTGGGTTGGGCGGATGGGGCACCAGCATCCTCCTCCTGAATCCTCCTCACGATGGCTGCAGAAGCTGGGGTCCTTGGGATACGTTGCCTTCTGTGGAAAAAGAGCCATCACCTCTGGAGCTTCCCTCTGTTTCAATCTGGGTTCAATGCTATCCCGATGACAAACGCGGTGTATGCCGAAATGTCCAAGATGTTGAAGAATATCACAAGTGACCAGCGTCTTCCTTTGCAGCTGAAGCCAGTCAACGGCTTGTCTACATTTTTCACCCCTCATTTTGTGGCATTGTAATCCATTATGATTTCTGTTTTTTGATGTTCCTGGCCACAGATTCTCCCATCCCTATGCAGCGTACTCATGAGTACCACATTTTACATTTACATTACATTTAACATTACATTTTTGCCTTTCTTTGGCACGTAGGACACTAGGGACGTGTCGACCGTGAACACAAACTTACAGGAATTGATAGGCCTGTTCCGTGTATTCAACAGCTGAGTTGGGCGCTCTGGCTCGTTTTTTCGTACTGTTCCTACCATCGTCAGCTTCCTCTTGAGGAGCTCCTGTCTCAGCTTGTGTGAAGTAAAAAAGTTATCGCATGTGTTGATGTGGCCACGGAGTCCCTGTGTCACATCCAGGACAACCCGCATCCCTTGGTTCTTCTCAGGTGCTCCTCTATCTGGCTTCCCCGTATACACTTTGAAGTTCCACTCATATGATGAAGCAGCATCACAGGCAGCCTAGATCTTGATTCCATATTTTGCGGGTTTAGACAGTATGTACTGCCTGAAGGGGCAGCAGCCTCTAAATGGCATAAGCTGCTCATCAACCGTAAAGTTGGGCCCAGGTTTGTAAACAGGGGAAGGCGGTCCACCCACTTGTTCCACACTGACCTGATTGCAGCCACCCTGTCTCTCTGCCGCTGAGCTGGTCTGGTTTCTTGGTTATCGAAGCAGATAATCCTGGAAATAATGTTTTCCAGAGACATTGTTGCACTGAAAGCTTCTCTGCCATGTTCTGCATCCCACAGGAATTCTGTGGATTCCCCATTGAAAACACCAGCAAGGATAAGCACCCCAAAGTATGCATTTGCCTTATTTTTGTTTATTGTCCTGCTGAAAAGTGAATATGTCACCCAGTGTCTGTTAGATAGCAGACTGAACCAGGTTTTCCTGAAGGATTTTGCCTGTGCTTATAGCTGTATTCTGTTTAGTTTCATGCTAAGAAATTCTCTTGTCCTTGCCGATTCCAAGCATACCCATAACATGATGCAGCCACCACCATGTTTGAAAATATGAAGAGTGGTACTCAGTGATGTGTTGGATTTGCCCCAAACATAGCGCTTTGTATGCAGGACAAAAGTTAATTTCTTTGCCACGTTTTTTTGCAGTATGACTTAAGTGCCTTCTTGCAAACAGGATGCATGTTTTGGAATATTTTTATTCTCTACAGGCTACCTTCTTTTCACTCTGTCATGTAGGTTAGTATTGTGGAGTAATTACAATGTTGTTGATCCATCCACAGTTTTATCATATCACAATCATTAAACTCTGTAACGGTTTTAAAATCACCATTGGCCTCATGGTGAAGTCCCTGAGCAGTTTCCTTCCTCTTCGGCACTCTACTCAACAAACTGGATGCAGTCTATCACAGTGCCATCCGTTTTGTCACCAAAGCCCCATACACTACCCACCATTGAGACCTGTATGCTCTCGTTGGTTGGCCCTCGCTTCATACTCGTCGCCAAACCCACTGGCTACAGGTTATCTACAAGTCTCTGCTAGGTAAAGCCCCGCCTTATCTCAGCTCATTGGTCACCATAGCAGAACCCACTCGTAGCACGCGCTCCAGCAGGTATATCTCACTGGTCACCCCCAAAGCCAATTCCTCCTTTGGTCGTCTTTCCTTCCAGTTCTCTGATGCCAATGACTGGAATGTACTGCAAAAATCTCTGAAGCTGGAGACTCATATCTCCCTCACTAGCTTTAAGCGCCAGCTGTCAGAGCAGCTCACAGATCACTGCACCTGTACATAGCCCATCTGTAAACAGCCCATCTATCTACCTACCTCATCCCCATACTGTATTTATTTATTTATCTTGCTCCTTGACCCAAACTGGTGCTGGTAGTAGGGCAGCTTCGTTGTAAATTCTCGTGGAATTCTATGCATTTTTGTTGTAGTTTTAACGGAAAACAGATAGAAAATTGGATGTTTAAACATTAAGAAACATTTTCCATTGGTCACATCCCTACCCTGCAGTGTATCGCACATGCGCTTAAATAAAGATGGAGTCTCCAACAAGAGAGTGATGGATGGGTTGTGTAGGTAGGTAGAGAGGCAGGCATCTATATATAAATGAGTAGGGGAGAAGTTAAAAACAAACAGAAGGAACCAAAAGAACTGGAGGAACTTATCCAAGAACGGAAAAAAAACCCACAAAATTCTTCAACACAGGAACGCTATCAAAAATAATTAACAGGAACTCGTTATTAAAGACTGAGTCATCCATGATTCTCCAAATTATATAAAAAAAGGAAGCTAATTATTTGAAGTAGATGTTTTCTTTTCTGTCTCCTCCTCACCCTATGAATGACGATTACTATAAGGAATTATTTCCAAATAATAATAAATAAATCATTTAACAAATGCAAATTACAGAGGAATAATGTTTTGAGGCTATTAAGTTCTTTCATTCTAGAAAACTCCCAGGGCTTGTTGGCATACTGGTAGAGTTATATCAAGCCTTTTTTTATATATTCAAAGCTTTTTTATTAGCTTGTTTAACTGGGCTTATAGAAATGGTAGCCTGTCAGGTACTCAACAGGATGGTCTGATTTCACTATTTTTAAAACAAGACCCAGATGGCAAATATTAAGATCCAGTCCATCTAAAAAACTGAAGGCCTCTTACACTTCAATGATGTGATGCAAAAGTACTAGCGAAATGCATAGCACTCAGAATTAAAAAGGTTTTACCAGGTATTGTTAATCTGGATCAGACAGGTTTTTTACTTGGATAATACATTGGAGACATCTTTACGACAACTACTAGATATAATAGAATAACATACAACAACTAAGAAGCCAGGCATGGTATTCTTAGCGAATTTTGAAATGCCGATGTATAAATGCCTGGATTTGTTTCCATTTCGGTTAGTCTCTTATTCAATGGGTAAAAGTAATGTATAGCAACCCCAGGTATAAAATAGTAAATAACTGCTACTTCTCAGAGAGTTTTGAACTGTCAAGTCTGCACAATTTGCCATGTTATTGCCCTCGCGTAGCCGGTTTCTGGTCTCAAGTTCAGGAATGGCCGAAAAAGCATAATATTAATCTAGAATTGACCTTAGAAATAGCATTTTTGGAAGATTTGGAGAGACCTGGCCAGTAATTTACTAATATACTAATACTCTAAAAATGATTTATCTTCAACTCGCAATCTGTGGAATCTATTCAATTAGAGAGATTCAAATTGTATGTTAATCACAGCAAAGTTCAAATCAAATACAATGTTATTTGTCACAAATTGTCGAACAATTCACAACAATACACACAATACACAACAACCTAAAAGTAAAATAATGGAATTAAGGAATATATAAATATTAGGATAGGCAATGTCGGAGTGGCATAGACTTAAATTCAGTAGAATAGAATTCAGTATATACATATGAGATGAGTAAAGCAAAAATATGTAAATATTATTAGAGTGACTAGTGTTCCATTATTAAAGTGGCCAGTGATTTCAAGTCTATGTATATGGGGCAGCAGCTTCTAAGTTGCAGGGTTACGTAACCAGGTGGAAGCTGCCTAGTGATAGCCTAGTGATGGCCCTGAGATAGAAGCTGTTTTTCAAGCTCTCGGTCCCAGCTTTGATGCACCTGCACTGACCTCGCCTTCTGGATGGTAGCGAGGTGAACAGGCAGTGGCTCAGGTGCTTTTTGTCCTTGATGATCCTTTTGGCCTTCCTGTGACATTGGGTGCTGTAGCTGTCCTGGAGGACAGGGCAGACCGCACCACCCTAATGAGGGGCTTGTGGTTGCGGGCCGTGCAGTTGCCGTACCAGGCGGTGATACAGCCTGACAGGATACTCTGAATTGTGCTTCTGTAAATGTTTATCAGGGTTTTAGGTGCTAAGCCACATTTCTTCAGCCTCCTAAGGTTGAAGAGATGCTGTTGCTCCTTCTTCACCACACTGTCTGTGTGGGGGGACCATTTCAGTTCGTCAGTGATGTGTACGCCAATGAACTTGTTACTTTTCACCTGCTTCACTGCTGTCCGGTCGATGTGGATAGGGGCGTGCTCCCTCTGCTGTTTCCTGAAGTCCACGATCAGCTCATTTGTTTTGTCTACATTGAGTGAGAGGTTATTTTCCTGGCACCACACTCCAAGGGCACTCACCTCCTCTCTGTAGGCTGTATCGTCAACGTTGGTAATCAGGCCTATTACTGTTGTATCGTCTGCAAACTTGATGATTGAGTTGGAGGAGTGCAGTCATGGGTGAACAGGGAGTACAGTAGGGGGCTGAGCACGAACCCTTGTGGGGCTGCTGTGTTGAGGATCAGCAAAGTGGAGGTGTTGTTTCCTACTTTCACCACCTGGGGAAGTCCGTCAGGAAGTCCAGGACCCAGGGCCCCGAGCTTAATGATGAGCTAGGAGGGTATTCCTCTTGTCCAGATGGGATAGGGCAGTGTGACTATAACCGAAGAGAATTCTCTTGGGATGTAATACGGTCGGCATTTGATTGTAAGGTATTCTAGATCGGGTGAACAAAAGGACTTGAGTTTCTGTATGTTATCACAATCACACCATGAGTGGTTAATCATGAAATATACACCCCCGCCTTTCTTCTTCCAGCAGAGATCTTTATTCCTGTCGGCTTGATACACTGAGAACCCATCAGGTTGTATGGACAAAGACAGTGTATCCCGAGAGAGCCATGTTTCCATTAAACAGAGTATGTTACAATCCCTGATGTCTCTCTGGAAGGAGATGTTTGCCCTGTGCTCGTATACTTTATTATCCAGAGATTGAACATTAGCGAGTAATATACTCGGAAGCAGTGGATGGTGTGCGTGCCTCCCAAGTCGGACAAGAAATCCACTTTGAACACCTCTTCTCCGCCGGCGGTGTTTTGGATCAGCCTCTGGAATCAGTTCAATTGCCCTGGGGGGTACTAACAAAGGATCCAATATCGGGAATGTCGTATTCCCGGTCATAATGCTGGGGAGTTACCGCTGTTCTGATATCTATAAGTTATTTCCGTCTGTATGTAATAACACACAAAAACCTCCTTGGCTAATAATGTAAGAAATAACACACACAGAAAACTAAGTACTGCAAAGTTGCTTAGGAGTTGGAAGCAGAACTGTAAAATCTGTCGGCGCCATTTTACAGCTAGCGAGTTGAAAGATATGTGGCACGTAGAAATCCGAAGAGGGTGAGCAAGCAGAGATAGGTGGGAAAGGCAGAGGGAAACTGAGGGTTGGGATGTGGAACCGGAGACAAGTGGGAGTGAAGTTTCTGGGCGGGGATAGAGTGACGGTCAAAGAAGAAAAAAAAACATTTAACTGACACTAAAAGTGAACGTTGAGATCCAATAACTGTTTTCCTGAGGATATTGCCACACAAGCACTTATACTCGCGTACACATGCATACACACACACTCATATTCAAATGCACACGCGTGCATACACACACACACACACACTTAGATAGTGCCACACATGCATACAAACACTTGCTCTTTAGATTTTGTGGTCCTTGACGTCTTTTGTTTTTGCATTATTGTTTTTTGTTGATGCTTTTTTGTCTTCTGTTCTTTTTGTTGCCACATTGGGTGGGTGGTGGTTTTGGTTGGGTTAGAGGGGGACGGTAGCTCAGGAGGGGTGGAGATTTGGTGTCGGGGAGTGGAAGGGGAGGTTTTTCAAAGGGGGACTGTGCGGGGGGGTCTTGGATGGTTGAGGGTCAGCTCTCGAGGGGAACTGTGGAGGGATCTTGCATGTTTGGTGGCCTGGTGGTTGGGAGCTTGTGCCGGTGGCCGATAGGTCGCTGGTTCGGGTTCCCGTTTCGACTGGGTGGGGGATCTGTCCTTGTGCTCTTGGGCGGGGCGCTTGACCCAGGTTGCTCATGTGGGTCGTTCTGGATGGGAGTGTCTGCTGGATGACTGAATGTAATGTAATATGTTGAGCAGCTTCACTGCTGGTAGGTTGTATGTTTTAAAATTTCACAACTAAAAAAAGTGAGTGTAAGAACTTGGCAACAGAAAAGGAGTGGGAGAGAATGGATGGACGGTGGCTAAAGACAGAGTGAGAGGAAGAGGCAGAGGGAGGATTGCTAAGCAACATTTAAGCAGTTGTCTGAAATTAGATTATGGAGCTATACATCCTTAGTCTTTGTTTTGGTGAGGCACCAGCCACACCACAATAAGGTGCCATATTTCAGCCTCTTGTCTCTGAGTAGGTGATAGGAGGCAGCAGGGATATAGTAAACATAGCTAATGCAGTCCTGCAATGTCTGGGCTATAACCGTAGACACACACTCACACACACAGCAGCTCTATTTGAGGGGATGGTTGGGTTAGATAAAGGATGCATGGCCTGGGGATGGTTGAGTGAACAGGAGGAACGATGGCTTAGTCATCCTCACTTCCTCTCCCTCTGGTGGTGGTTGTTCCCTGGGGCCAGCCAAACACATGCACACACATTGTCTGTGAGCGAGCTGGCAGAGGATGTGTTTAATCAGGAAGTCATGAGATGTTTAACAGAGATGATTACAGCATCGTCAGGTAATATATTTTTTGGTTCAGTGTTGTGCTAAATGGTTTATTGTTAAAATAGATTGTGCTTATGCATATGGTCTAGGTTTAAATCATGTCATGCAGTGTTTCTTATAAGCCAATCAGTTCATTGTTCTGTGAGAGGTGACACTGACTCACCTTGCTCAGTGGAGAGTGGCTCCAATGTCACATCCCATCTCTCTCACTCACTCAATCATTCACTCAATTAACAAAACAAGCAATGCCAGTGTTGGATTCTACAAGCAAGCGCCACTCCCGAGGTTACTGCCTTTTTGAAGATCGATCCACAATATAATATAACCATTTGATATTACGGTTTCAATAAATCTTTTGAAATGGCACTTTCTATTTTATTGACAATATACAGTACATTTGGAAAGTATTGAGACCCCTTCACGTTTTTCACTGTTTGCCTAAATTGTTTAACTTCTTTGGGGTACCCCCCCTTCTTCCCAATTTCCACCTAAAGACATACCCTAATCTAACTGCCTGTAGCTCAGGCCCAGAGGCAAGGATATGCATATTCTCGGTATCATTTGAAAGGAAACACTCTGCATTTTAGGGAAATGTGAATTGAATGTAGGAGAATATAACACAATATATCTGGTAGAAGAAAATACAAGGAAATAAACATAAACATACTGTCACGCCTTGGTCTTAGTATTTTGTGTTTTCTTTAATTATTTGTTCAGGCCAGGGTGTGACATGGGGTTATTGTATTGTCGTATTGGGTTTTTTGTAGGCATTGGGATTGTGGTTGATTAGGGGTGTGTCTAGTATAGGCTTGGCTGCCTGAGGCAGTTCTCAATCAGAGTCAGGTGATTCTTGTTGTCTCTGATGGGGAACCGTATTTAGGTAGCCTGGGTTTCACTTTGTATTTCGTGGGTGATTGTTCCTGTCTCTGTGTAGTTTCACCAGATAGGCTGTAATTAGGTTTCACGTTCCGTTTTGTTGTTTTGTATTTTGTATTCAGTTATTTTCATGTACCGCGATTCATTCATTAAAGACATGAGTAACCACCACGCTGCATTTCGCTCCGACTCTCTTTTGACAAACGAAGAACGCCGTTACACATACGAAATAAACATGTTTTTTTATTGTTTTTCATCTTTCAAATGACCAATAACAGCCAAACATACAGATAGGATGCTGTGGATGATTTGAATGAAGAATATAAGATGGCAACAATAGATGAGCAAAGTTTTGGACAGATACCTTCAGAAATGAGCGAGCTACATGACATTGAACAGTCACCCAGTCACCCAGGTGTCCCACACAAATGTACCCAAGTGGCCGAATTGGTACAGTGATACATTTTGAAGGAAAGAACTATATACAAAATACATAAATGCTATTCTAACACCCCCAAAAAAAAAAAAATATATATATATATATATATATATATAAAATATATACAGTATATAAAAAATATATATATAATAATAAAACAAACGATTAACAAGGGTTATTATTTACATATTTTCTATTTACAATATTGTGAAAACCCTCAGTCCTCTACACGATATTGTGCTGCTGGTGCCATGGCCCACAGCAGTCTCTTTCTGCTCTAAAGCAAAGGCTTACTGAACAGATGGTGCAGGTGATGGGGCATTTCCTGTGACAAAGGGCACAAGAACGTCTCTCTACTGTACCCTTTTTGCCCTGAGGCACATTCATGCCTGCAGAGATGAATCTGGGCAGGTGAACACCACTGGTTGGAGCAGAAGGGACAGAAGGTGCTGCAGTGGACTTGCTGTAGCTAGCAAGCTCCTGGATAAGCATCTCCCTGAAGGCTAGCTGTGAGATGGGGGGCTGTCCACAGCTCTTGGCCATTTCCTTCTGGAGGATGAAGGAATTCACCACAGCAATGTCAATGAAATGATAGAAAAATGTATTGTACCATTTCATGGACTTGTGGAGAACATTGTAGTATCCTATCAGCGCATCTGACAGGTCCACACCTCCCATGCTCTTGTTGTAGTCCTTCACAGCAGCTGGAATGGGGACATTTTTTGTCGTCCATGCCCCGGCACCGTCCTTCACACGCCTGACGACATAATCTCCACTGAAGGACTTGTGGATACTGGAGCACATGACCATCTCTCTGGTAGCCATCCACTTCACAAAGGCCATCTTCACGGATCCATCGCATGGTACCCCGCTCAGCCAGCTTAGGCATGTCGTTCACCTTTGTCTTTGGAAAGCCCACTCTGTTGGTCCGAATGGTGCCACAAGCCCACACATCCCGCTTTCTCAGCTCTGTAACCAGGGTAGGGCCTGTGTAGAAGTTGTCCACAAACAGTTTATAGTCCTTCCCCAGCAATTGAAAATCCAATAACTCCATAACGGAATCATAACTCAGTCCATTACCGGTAGCAAAACTGCTTTTCCCCTCATAAACAAAAAAATTGCAAGTGTAGGCACACACAGAATCAGCCAAAACAAACAGTTTGTAACCCCATTTGGTTGGTTTGTTACGCATGTATTGTTTGAGGCTGATTCTGGCCTTTGAGGCTACCATCCTCTCATCGATGGACAGGTTCTGGGCGAGCTGAAAATAGGTCTTGCAGGCCTCAACGATGTTGGGGTAGAGAGGTTTGATTTTGCACAGCCTATCAAACCTTGGTGTGCCTCTTGTCATTCTCCTCATCAACTTCTGGGTCACTGATGTGAAACGCCCATGAGATTGTCAGAAACCTTTTACAAGACATGACAGTCATGGGGAAAGGCAGTTGATAGAGAGCTGACATTTTCCAGTAGTCCCTTAGAGTTTTCAACTTCACCAGCCCCATGTAAATGACCATTGAAAAGTAGCAGAAAATGTCTGACATGCCTCTTTCTTTCCTGCCTGCTTCTTAGCACCATACTTATTGGTGTTCGACACCAGGGAATCATCAACTGACGAGGTGAAAAACAGTTGAAAAAGTTGAAGAGGGCTGTACTTTGCAGTCATGTCTAGTTGAGGTCCTGGCTGCCTTTTGGGTCTATGAACTGGTGGATTTGGTTCCACATCATCTAACACAGAGTGCCAATGATCCTCTGGCCCTCTGTCTGCAGGTTTCTCTCTTCCCCACCTCCGCTTCTTTGTCACTGACTTCACATCTCTAGATGGCCAGGTATGTGTGGAGCTGGAGACAGCGGGGGTCCGGCTGGATGAACCAGCTTCAGAGGGAGATGGACACTTAGACATTGGCGGCTCATAATCAGAATCACTGCCACTGTGAAAGATTTTTAAAAATCAGTAACAATACTTTCACGTATGAGCCCTGTATCAACACGTAAATAAACAGATATATATATAAAGTACAGGGAACATAATCACTATGGTGATACACACAGTATAGCCAATGTGTACTTTACACATTTCATTACAGATTATATTTTTATATATTGCAAATAAAATAAGAAAATCAACTAAACAAATCTCAAATGTATAATATTTGATATTATTAATTTCAAACAATGACATTAGCATTAGAACTTACCAATCCAGCAAGGCATCCTCGCCATGCAGAAACATGTCTTCCGCCTGGGAGTCAAAACTAGCTTTGCTGAAAGATTCATCTTCCTGAAGCATCTCGGTCTCGCTGTATCTATCTATTTCCTCTATAATTTGGGTTAAATCTGTCTACCTAGACTGTGTTTTAGCTTTTCCTGATTTATTCGGAATATTTTAAATATATAAACTTGTTGAAAATGCTATTGAATATGTACTGCTATGCGTAACACCCATGGCTCCGTCAAGTAAGATTTGCAATGGCGAATGAACCTCTTTTACGCCAGAGTTTACGACAAAGGCTGGTCTTCAAACATATAACCATTACATATTGCCGTTTACCTCAGCTCATTGGCTATCTTCCAAGCAAGATTTCCAGATGATCAGTGGTCATTGGGACAAAATACAGTCAATCAACGATAGACCGGTCCTACCATTGGTGTGCAATGATGTCATTGATTGGTGTCTTCAAATCGGTTTGTTTCGGTCAATACATCCCGGGAAAAGAACCATCAAGTATGGTTGTGTTAGTAACAACCGGAGGATTGCAATGAAACCAACCATGACTGGATAAACGTTTGTTTATTGTGTGTAATTACCACAAACGCATCGTCCAAAGTTGAATGAGACGGAAATCATAACGCAAGCGGTTTACAAATGTTTCGTGTTAGGCTATAAAAATTGATTTGATCAAACAAAACGAACATTCACTGTGTAGTTAGGACACCATCTTCAATGGTAAGAGATTTATTTTATTGTTATTTTTTAGTTTCATGACGCTAATGCTTGATTGGAAAATGCTAGTAATACATGTGTGTGCGTGGTGCCGTCCTCAGAAAATAGCATGTTTGCTTTCGCAGTAACGGCTTTTTGAAATCTGACACAGCGGCTGGATTAATAAGACATTCATCTTTTAAATGATGTAAAATACATGTATTTACAAGAATGTTTACTATAACAAATGGTGTATTTAGAATGTTAGCTCTCTGCAGTTTCACCGGATGTTGGCCTGGAGGGACGTTAGCGTCTCACCTACCCTAGAGAGGTTAACCACTACTGGATCAGTGTCCTGAAATTGTTACGTTACAGCCTTATTCTGGAATGGATTAAATAGTTTTTTCCCCTCATCAATCTACACACAATACCCCATAATGACAAAGAAAAAAACAGGCAAATGTATTACAAATATAAAAACGCAAATATCACATTTACATAAGTATTCAGACCATTTACTCAGTAATTTGTTGAAGCACCTTTGGCAGCGATTCCAGCGTTGAGTCTTCTTGGGTATGACGCTACAAACTTGGCACACCTGTATTTGGGGAGTTTCTCCCATTCTTCTCTGCAGATCCTCTCAAGCTCTGTCAGGTCAATCAGGTTCAAGTCCTGGCTCTGGCTGGGACATCATGGACATTCAGAGCCACTCCTGTGTTGTTTTGGCTCTGTGCTTTGGGTCGTTTGTCACGTTGGAAGGGGAACGTTCGCCCCGGGTCCTGAGTGCTCTGGAGCAGGTTATAATCAGGGATCTTGGCATTCAGGCCAAAAAGTTCAATTTTGGTTTCATCAGACCAGAGAATCTTGTTTCTGAGAGTCCTTTAGATGCATTTTGGCAAACTCCAAGCAGGCTATCATGTGCCTTTTACTGTGGGGTGGCTTTCATCAGCCCACTCTACCATAAAGGTCTGTTTGGTGTGCTAGACTGTTTGGAGTGCTGCAGAGATGGTTGTCCTTCTCGAAGGTTCTCCCATATCCACAGAGGAAATGTGGATCTCTGTCAGAGTGACCACTAGGTCAGTTCCCTTCCCTGACCAAGGTCCCCAATTGCTCAGTTTGGCCGGGCAGCCAGCTCTAGGAAGAGTCTTGGTGGTTCCAAACTTCTTCCATTTAAGAATGATGGAGGCCACTGTGTTCTTAGGGACCTTCAATCCTGCAGACATTCAAAATCATGTCCAATCAATTGAATTGACCACAGGTGGACTCCAATCAAGTTGTAAAAACATCTCAAGGATGATCAATGGAAGCAGGATGCACCTGTGCTCAATTTTGAGTCTAATAGCAAATGGTCTGAATACTTACGTAAATATACATTTGCAAAAATCCAGCTCAGAGAGGCCCAGCTCATGATCTCCACCAGTAGAGAATGAATGAGCTGCTGCACAGTCACTATGGGAGCCCTTTCTAGTACATTCTTTTTATAATGAAAAATATATGTGATTATTGAACAAAAATCTGCGAGTGCTTCTTTTACTATCATCCTAAATTAAGATATATTATTTTGCTATATATAATTCATTTACATTACGTTACTTTCCGTCATTTGGACAGTATGTGTTACTACATTAAACAAGCTGACGTTTTGACCACATCGAATTAGGGGGAATTACACATTCGTTTTTCTTCAGATTGGTGATGTTAGTATATAAGTTTATAGTCAACAAGGTCAATTACTTAAAATAGATCAATATCTTTTGTGTCAAGAAATGCAATGCTGCTGGGTTTTTTATGCTCAACAGTTTACCGTGTATATCAAGAATGGTCCAGAATTGGAGTCGACATGGGCCAGCATCCCTGTGGAACGCTTTCGACACCTTGTAGAGTCCATGCACTGACGAATTGAGGCTGTTCTGGGGGAAAAAGGATCAACTCAGGTGTAACTCAGGAAGATGATCCTAATGTTTGGTATACTCATTGTATATGGATGATTTATAAAGCCAGGCACGTTTAACAGTTAGGCTATTGATTATAGATCTAATTAAGTTGAGGTTTCCTTTCTGCAAATTTTTCTTAGACAATTAAGTCAAGGGCTGTTTCCTCATCTCCTCACTCTGCTGCTGCCTCTGCCGCATTGTTCTCAACACCAAAATGCTGGTTAACTTCGCTATTATGCACATAGCAACATTTAGGAAAAGGTGCCAGTTCAACGGGGCAATGAAGATTGATTCAGGACAGCACCTTGGAGAATGCGCATTTGTTATAAAATAATATTATATTTATTAATGTTGCATCATTATTCTTACATAGTATAAACATATACAATTTCAGTACATGTCTTAGAGTGATGGACTGTGCCATCCCCGTAACCTCTGTAATGGATTAGTCCTCTGAGACAGGCATGAATGCCTTGCACACCATATTTTTTTTAAACAAAAAATATGTGACTGCTGGACTAAAGAAATCTCGATCGACCAACAGCCTATCAACCAAACTACTAAATGGGATCAGCCCTACTGTTGATATCCTATGGAAGGTCATGATTCGTTGAAGTTAACTAACAGAAAAAGTGGATTGTTCTCTTTTCCGTGATGATGTGTGATGATATGAGTCATTAACAAGAAACTGTTGCTTTCACTTACCACATTCAATCAAAATGCAAAACTTTAAAATGTAGCTGGCTGTCTACAAGGTGTCCTCTACCAGTGATATACAAATGATTCCAATATTGTGTTTTTTGAGCTGTGCTAGTTTTAACAGGACATGCAACCTGATTTCTCCCCTCTCGCTCCATTGATTTCAACGTGTTATTGAGTAATTGTCAAAACAGCATTGCATTTCCCTTTCTACTTTGGCAACCTCCGTATTAGAATTCAACTGAAAGGTAGCTGACTATTTTCTGTAGGTTGTCCTCTAACCAGTCATGTAAAACATATCTTCAGTTTGCATTTGTTAATTAGTTGTGTTAGTTTCAACAGCGCGTACAACCTAATTTCCCCCTAATCAACGTGCTGCGATTTATCTTTTGGGGTGATATACCAGATATCCAGGGCGGCAGGTAGCCTACTGGTTAGATCGTTGGGCCAGTAACCGAGAGGTTGCTAGATTTAATCCCAGAGCTGATTCGGTAAAAATCTGTCGTTCTACCCCTGAACAAGGTAGTTAACCTACTGGTCCTAGGCCGTCATTGTAAATAAGAATTTGTTCGTAACTGACTTGCCTAGTTAAATAAATTAATATCACCAAGGCAGTTTGCCCTGCTAACCATCAGCAGCAGATTTTAATTTAGAATGGAAAATTAATGTGTTTATGTAACAAATGTTAGGGCATCGAATCGTATCGCATCAAACCGAATTGCATCAATTTGTTCCTTTAATCGCACCAAATAGTTTCAAACTTAAACATATCGTGTCGGAGCCCATGTATCTAGATTAGAGGTCGACCAACTATGATTTTTCAACACCGATACCAATTCCGATTATTGGAGGACCAATAAAAGCCGATACCGATTAATCGGCCGATTTTCATATATATAGTTGCAATATTGACAATTACATCAATACTGAATGAACACTTTTATTTTAACTTAATATAATACATCAATAAAATCTATTTAGTCTCAAATAAATAATGAAACATGTTCAATTTGGTTTAAATAATGCAAAAACAAAGTGTTGGAGAAGAAAGTAAAAGTGCAATATTTGCCATGTAAAAAAGCTAACGTTTAAGTTCCCTGCTCAGAACATAAGAACATATGAAAGTTGGTGGTTCCTTTTAACATGAGTCTTCAATATTCCCAGGTAAGAGGTTTTAGGTTGTAGTTATTATAGGAATTATAGGACTATTTCTCTCTATACCATTTGTATTTCATATACCTTTGACTATTGGATGTTCTTATAGGCACTATAGTATTGCCAGCCTGATCTTGGGAGTTGATAGGCTTGAAGTCATAAGCAACGCAATGCTTGAAGCACAGCGAAGAGCTGCTGGCAAATGCAGGAAAGTGCTGTTTGAATGAATGCTTACGAGCCTGCTGCTGCCTACCACCAGTTAGACTGTTCTATCAAATATCAAATCATCATAAATCATAAACTTAATTATAATATAATAGCACACAGAAATACGAGCCTTACGTCATTAATATGGTCAAATCCGGAAACTATCATTTTGAAAACAAAACGTTTATTCTTTCAGTGAAATACGGAACCCTTCCATATTTTATCTAACGGGTGGCATCCCTAAGTCTAAATATTGCTGTTAACTTATGTCATAATTATGTCCAATTCTGGCAAATTAATTACGGTCTTTGTTAGGAAGAAATGGTCTTCACACAGTTCGCAACGAGCCAGGCATCCCAAACGGCTGCATATACCCTGACTCTGCTTGCACTGAACGCAAGAGAAGTGACCAAATTTCCATAGTTAAAAGAAATTAATGTTAGCAGACAATATTAACTAAATATGCTTATGCTTATGGTTAGGTACACATTGGTGCAATGACAGTGCTTTTTTCGCTAATGCACTTGTTAAATGTGTAACTCTGTGTTGTCTGCTCACACTGCTATGCTTTATCTTGGCCCGGTCGCAGTTGTAAATGAGAACTTGTTCTCAACTAGCCTACCTGGTTAAATAAAGGTGAAATAAAAATTAATAAAAAATATTAAAAAATCATCACCCGTTTGGCAAAGTAGGCTGTGATTCAATGATAAATTAACAGGCAACGCATTGATTATATGCAACGCAGGACAAGCTAGATAAACTAGTAATAATCAACCATGTGTAGTTAACTAGTGATTATGTTAAGATTGATTGTTTTTTATGAGTTTAATGCTAGCTAGAAACCTACATTGGCTCCTTGCTGCACTCTCGTAACAGGTAGTCAGCCTGCCACGCAGTCTCCTCGTGGAGTACAATGTAGTCGGCCGTAATCGGTGTCCAAAAATGCAGATTACCGATTGTTATGGAAACTTGAAATCGGCCCTAATTAATCAGCCATTCCGATTAATCAGTCGACCTCTAGATAGTATCGAATTATCTTGAAAGGGAATTTGTCCATGAATTTGAGGGTGGTTACATTTCTCCAGCCCTATCCCTCAGCTTTTTACCAAAACACTGGCTGGGAGGGTTCTTTGTTATTGTTTCAAATGCTGATTGCCGCTGTAATAAAGCACAGTGAATGACTGTATAAGATGATTACTATTGATTTTTTTGTGCCACCAACTGGAACTTAGTGCCAAGAGGGGAAAATGTTAGTCTGGAGCCCTGCAATGTGTTCTCCAATCTTATTAAACATTTTAGTAAGAGGCTCAGTGTTGTTATCCTTCTAAGGGGAGGGTGCTGAAAACATGTGTGCCAATAATTTTGACCCCTAACTTTTTAAAATGTATTTTGTTACTTGTTGAACAAAATCTCTTTCTCTGAGCAATTGTATTAGTATAAACAAATATAATTAACCAATTTTCTGAGGATATAATATAGCTCAGTAGTTATTTATTATATTTTAGTACTTTAGCTCATCTTTATTAAGGGTGCCAATAATTTTGGATCTGACTGTATGTCACTGCCTCTCCTATTCTTTCTTTCTTTCTTTCTTTCTTTCTTTCTTTCTCACTCTCTCTCTATCTCTCTTTGTCTATTACCCCTGTCTCTCTCCTTCTATCTCTCTTTGTCTTTTACCTCCCTCTCTCTATCTCCCTTTGTCTTTTACCTCTCTCTCTCTCTCTCTCTCTCTCTCTCTCTCTCTCTCTCTCTCTCTCTCTCTCTCTCTCTCTTTGTCGCTTACCTTTCTCGCGCTCTCTCTCTTTCTCTTTGTCTTTTACCTCTCTCTCTCACGCTCTATCTCTCTTTGTCACTTACCTCTCTCACGCTCTCTCTCTTTGTCTCATACCTCTCTCTCTATCACTTTTTGTCTATTTCCTCTCTCTCTAGCTCTCTTTGTCTCTTACCTTTCGCTCTCTCTTGGTCTCTTACCTCTCACTCTCCCTTGGTCTCTTACCTCTTGCTCTATCTCTCTTTGTCTCTTACCTCTTGCTCTATCTCTCTCTGTCTCTTACCTCTCGCTCTATCTCTATGTCTCTTACCTCTCTTTCTCTTACCTCTCTCTCGCTCTATCTCTCTGTCTCTTACCTCTCGCTCGGTCTCTTTTTGTCGCTTACCTCTATCTCTCACTTTCGCTCTCTATCTTTGTCTCTTACCTCTCGCTCTCTCTCTCTTTGTCTCTTACCACTTTCTCTCTCTCTCTTACCTCTCACTCTCTCCCTTTGTCTTTTACCTCTCGCTCTCTCTCTTTGTCTCTTACCCTTCACTTTGTCTCTTACCCCTCATATCTCTTTTTGTCTCTTGTCTCTCTCTCTATCATTGTCTCTTACCTCTCGCTCTATCCCTATTTGTCACTTACCTCTCGCTCTATCTCTCTTTGTCTCTTACCTCTTGCTCTCTCTCTCTCTTTGTCTCTTACCTCTTGCTCTCTCTCTCTCTTTGTCTCTTAGCTCTCGCTCTCTCTCTCACCTTTGTCTCTTACCTCTCGTTCTCTCTCTCTGTCTTTTACCTCTCTGACTCTCTCTTTTTCTCTTACCCCTCGTTCTATTTCTCTTTGCCTTTTACCTCCCGCTCTATCTCTCTTTGTCTCTTACCTCTCTCTCTTTGTCTCTTACCTCTCTCTCTCTCTCTTTCTCATGTTTGGTAGACAGCACAGCAGCACTCTCCAGTACAGTTACTTGGTCTCTCCCTCTGTGGTGTGTGTTGGTGTAGGCTACATATCCTCTCGTTCTGTTCATGGCCACAGATAGAGTTGACTAAAGCCCAGGCAATTAACTGTTTACTGGCAACCTGGCCACGCCACACAGCACAGTGCCGCTCTGCCATCACAACCACCATATTGTTGCCATTGAGAAGGTTGCCAGCCAGCATGTTGTTATCATCAGATAGTGTGTGTGTGTGTGTGTGTGTGTGTGTGTGTGTGTGTGTGTGTGTGTGTGTGTGTGTGTGTGTGTGTGTGTGTGTGTGTGTGTGTGTGTGTGCGTGCGTGCGTGCGTGCGTGCGTGCGTGCGTGCGTCTGTGCTCCCTCCAAGTACACACCCTGCCTCTGGCTTTGTGACGAGAACAATGAGTCTTTGTAGATCACCAGGCCACTTGGCAGATTGGAACACATCCACCTCCATCCTGCTAGTGTTGTTCACTCACATCTCACTCACCTCAGCTCTCTTCTCACCCTCCTTTTATCTTCCCTACTTTTTCTATACCTCCTCCTTCTCATACTTCTTAATAATTTTATCCTTATATAATACATTAAATAAGGACACGTATGGATGGATGTTTGTACACGTAAGGATACTCTTCTTCATTAAAACCCTCACCCCCACCCATTACTTCTACCTTTCATTTCAGCCCGCTTTACATCTTTTCCCAACATGCAACTCCTATTTTCACCTCTCCCTCTATCCTCCCATCACCTCCTCTTCTCTTTAACACCTTCCCCATGTGTGCTTGCTCCACCTCCCCTCATCTTCCAGCTCTCCCACTGGCATCGGCTAATGGGGATCCTAATAAATAAAAATCAACCTCTCACTCTCTTGACATGAAGCTCCTTTTAATCTGTTTTGTCCAATCATAAGCATACATGGCTTTGAAGAGTATTTAATGCAATCCTCTCATTGGCAGAATGAATGTCTTTCAGTTCTCGGGAGCTTACTTCAGTCACTCGTCAATCTTTTGAAATGATGCGCAGCCAGGAAACTTGAATTGCTAAATATTGAAAACTTCAATTTACTGAATATTAGGAGTACAGTAATATTTCTGGCATTGTTGGAAAGCAAAATTGATCTCCTTTTTAAGGGAATCACTGTTATTTACCCCTGTCCTGAGTTTATGATGGTAAAAAAGGAACTGTTTGCCTAAATTGTTTAACCTCTACTGGATCAGTGTCCCAAAATTGGGACAGTTGCTGCTCAATATGTGATATTTGACTAGAATGGCATTGTAAACAAAAGACAACTTTCCGGGACATAGACATGTCTTTTACGGTCAGAAAGCTTAAATGGTTGTTATTCTAACTGCAGTGTCCAATTTACAGTAGCTATTACAGCATGAAAAAAACATGAGGATAGTGCACAACAACAAACACTTTTATCAAGGCAACTGGTTTGAAACATTCACCTCTGACAGTATATAATGTACTTACATTCAGTAATATTGCTCTGATTTGTCATCCTGAAGGTCCCAGAGAAAAAATGTAGCATAGTGTAGTTTGATAAAATCCATTTTTATATCCTAACATGAACATGAATTCCAACTCTTTCAACTTGGAATCAAACAATCTATGACATCTAAAACGCTAAACCTTGTTTCACCCAGTCAAAATTGGTTTCTGTGCAACCCTCAGATACTCTAGAAGGCAGTCAAACATTGTTTCATCATTCCACATTATGTATTGGCTACACAACACCTCTTTTAGATTGAGATTACATTACGCATCGCTCGATTACTTCTACAAAGTTTTCTCCATATTTAAGAAGTACAACATGGCTACTAAGAGTATAAACGCTAAATTGAACTTCAGCTATACACATTTGGATGCTATTTTTGTAGATATTGACTGGGAGAGTGACACGCGCGTGTGAACGTTTGGAAGGAGAAGGTAATATAATTTATATTAATATAATTGCGCATCCAAAAAATTGGTCTGCACCACCACTCGTAGGGATTCAGGGCTAATCTCTATAGCCAGCCAGCTAATAATTATGATGAGCAACTGGCTAAAGGAAAAGACAAGACCTTACCTCAGATGTTGCAGTTGGTTTCCAGGTGCTTGACATAGGAGCTCAGTCAAGATTGCATAAAGTAAAATGGCGGCACCATTTTTACACCCGCGTCTCCACTTCAATCCTTCCTTTTTGTTTAACTTTACAAGCTTGTCCCGCAACTGCCTCCACTTTTTGTGGCAAGCTTCCCCTTCCATAGATGCGGTAGAGATGTCAATGGAACTCGACCAAAACAATGGAAATGACATTTAAACGTGTGGGGGAAAAATCCCGAATCTCCTCATTGCCTCCCAACAAAATTACCCTACATTTAGTCTATTGTTTATATGTGTATTTCACACTATGTTGAGGTTAAAATCTGAGTATAATGCTTGTGTGTATGTCAACCCCAATACATGTTCATATCATCGTCATCAATCAACTGCATTATAGTTAAAAACAACTTTGACTACCACCACAATCTCTGTATGCTAGCTATGCTACCAGCTTATATGAACAGGAGTTGGCGTTTCGCAGTCACTTCTTCTAAACTTGAAAAGGGACAACTTCTAAATGTTATACAGCGAAAACAGCCAAATATATAGAAGCCACATTGTTATCCTGTTACAGTACATCAATCAAGATGGATTTGACAAATATCCACTTTGTTAGATCTGATTTGTTGAATGTGTGCCAATCCAGCATCCTTCTAGCTCATCGGTCTGCATTCTATTGCCCTCCTTACCGCATCTATCCCCATTACAACCTCCACACCACGTTGCCAGATCAAGCATAAATAACGTTTTAGATTCAGGCTAGCAACTGCGTCCACTTCAGCAACACAATGTATTATGGACTAGCACTGGCTAAGCTGGAGAGTGGTGAAAGTTATGCTGAATCTGATGGCGATGGGGCTCTCCTCGAGACGAGCTCTGCCTATTCAGACTGTCTGCTTCTGTCTCCAGGGTGTGGAGGCACTGACTGATATTTTCCATGTTCAATTTCACATCTTTGTTTGAAAGCTTCAAATGACCCCACTCTGATAGTGACCCCACTCCATTCTGATAGTGACCCCACTGATAGTGACCCCACTCCACTCTGATAGTGACCCCACTGATAATGACCCCACTACGCTCTGATAGTTACCCCATTCCACTCTGATAGTGACCCTACTGATAGTGACCCCACTCCACTCTGATAGTGGCTCTACTCTGATAGTGAATCCACTCCACTCTGATAGTGACCCCACTCCACTCTGATAGTAATCCCACTCCACTCTGATAGTGACCCCACTCCACTCTGTTAGTGATCCCACTCCACTTTGATAATGATCCCACTCTGATAGTTACCCCACTCCACTCTGATAGTGACCCCACTGATAGTGACCCCACTCCACTCTGATAGTGGCTCTACTCTGATACTGAAACCACTCCACTCTGATAGTGACCCCACTGATAGGGACCCCACTCCGCAGAGCACATTGTCTTCCCTGTACTGTATGTAAGCATGTGGATTGCAGCATAGCAATTTTTTCTTTTTTTTCTTCATTTTTTTATTTCACCTTTATTTAACCAGGTAAGCTAGTTCAGAACAAGTTCTCATTTCCAACTGCGAAGATAAAGCAAAGCAGTGCGACACAAACAACAACATAGAGTTACACATGAAATAAGAAAGCGTACATTCAATAACACATTAGAAAAATAAAGTCTATATACAGTGTGTGCAAATGGCTTGAAGAGGTAGGCAATAAATAGGCCATGGTAGCGAAGTAATTACAATTTATCAGATTAACACTGGAGTGGTAAATGAGCAGATGATGATGTGCAAGTAGAGATACTGGTGTGCAAAAGAGCAGAAAGTAAATAGAAACAGTATTGGGATGAGGTAGGTAGATTGGGTGGGTTATTTACAGATGGACTATGTACAGCTGCAGCGGTCGGTTAGCTGCTCTGATAGCTGATGTTTAAAGTTAGTGAGGGAAATATATGTTTCCAGCTTCAGCTATTTTTGCAAGTGGGTCTGGTGATGAATATGTAGCGGGGGCCAGTCAACTAGAGCATTGTGGTAAAATAATCAGAATTCTTTAGGTAACATTGATAAATAAGATGTTTTATTAACTTTTATAAGTATGCTTATGTGGGCAAAGTTACTTGTGCCCTGAGAGGGGAGAGGTCGGGTTAGTCTCATCTGTGAATGTGTCTGTAACTATTCCTAAACCATGTGAAGGGATGGTGTGATTAATGGGGAACCAGTTAGGTGGCTCCACAATGTCTGTGTGCCAGTCTCTCTGTAAGCCATTGGATGAGGTAATGTTTTTGGTCCTAAGTGGTACCAAGAATGAGGTAAGAGCTTCGGTTTAGGAGACCAAACTGAACGATCATTTATAGCTAATGCTATAAATTATGAGATACTCTTTTTTCTGGTAAAAGGTTATTTGTGTAATGTTCCTAAGATCTGTTATTTGTCATGTGAGTTTAGATGGGTGTGTCTTTGCTAATAAGGATCTTAGTTGCCATTATGTTGACACTCTCAGAGAATTCATTAATGGACACTGAATTGATATGAGAGTCGCAGGGCTATGGTGAAGCTCATATAATTAAAGATGGACTTTATGATAACTGACTTGTGTGTGGTTTGCTCTCTCATGATTTGGGAATACAGGAAATTTCCACAACAGCATACAGGTCTCAGTGGTGGGTGGTGTAAGGGGCTTTGGTAACAAAAAGGTTGGCACTGTGATTGACTGCATCCAGTTTGCTGAGTAGAGTTTTGGAAGCTATTTTGTAGATGACATCGCCAAAGTCGAGGATCTGTAGGATAGTCAGTTTTACTTGGGTAAGTTTGGTGGCGTGAGGGAAGGATGCTTTGTTGCGAAATAGAAAACAGATTCTAGATTTGATTTTGGATTGGAGATGTTTAATATGAGTCTGGAAGGAGAGTTTACAGTCTAGCCAGTCTACACCTAGGTATTTGTAGTTGTCCACATATTCTAGGTCAGAACCGTCCAAGGTAGTGATGCTAGTCGGGCGGGTTGGTGCAGGCAGCGAACGATTGAAAAGCATGCATTTGGTTTTACTAGCTTTTAAGAGCAGTTGGAGGCCACAGAAGGAGTGTTGTATGGCATTGAAGATCGTTTGGAGGTTAGTTAACACAGTGTCCAAAGAAGGGCCAGAAGTATAAAAGAATGGTGTCGTCTGCATAGAGCGACAATCATTGATATATACAGAGAAAAGAGTCGGCCCGAGAATTTAACCCTGTGGCACCCCCATAGAGACTGCCAGAGGTCCAGACAACAGGCCCTCTGATTTAACACACTGGACTCTGTCTGCAAAGTAGTTGGTGAACCAGGCAAGGCAGTCATTTGAGAAACCAATGCTATTGTCTGCCGATAAAAATGTGGTGATTGACAGAGTCGAAATCCTTGGCCAGGTCGATGAAGACGGCTGCACAGTACTATCTTTTATTGATGGCGGTTATGATATTGTTTAGTACCTTGAGCATGGCTGAGGTGCACCCGTCACCGGCTCGGAAACCGGATTTCACAGCAGAGAAAGTACGGTGGGATTCGAAATGGTCAGTGATCTGTTTATTAACTAGGCGTTCAAAGACTTTAGAGAAGCAGGGCAGGATGGATATACAGTGGGGAGAACAAATATTTGATACACTGCCGATTTTGCAGGTTTTCCTACTTACAAAGCATATAGAGGTCTGTATTTTTATCATAGGTACACTTCAACTGTGAGAGACGGAATCTAAAACAAAAATCCAGAAAATCACATTGTATGATTTTTAAGTAATTAATTTGCATTTTATTGCATGCCATAAGTATTTCAAAAATCAGATTTTTTGACTTTGTGGCTGTGCTAGCTAGTGACCAATCTGCAGAGCTGCCTCCAAAAAAAGATTCAAGATGCAAAATGCTAACCTGTACTGAGTGCTGGTGGCTGCTACTTCTAGCCAGGTCATTGTGTGTGCTGTGAGAGTTGTGCAGCTGCTGTATCATTCTCAGTCTACATTATGCAGGGAGAGTGCCTAGCCTGTCTGGGGACTGCTCATGTATGAGGAGGATGCACACAGACTGAGAATCTCTCAATACTCACCACTCCTTTTTATTATTTTATGGAATCATCGCAAACCAAGACTGACTGCAATACCACTTGAGCAGTCATCAAACGCCTGTACAAAAAGACACTTCTCCAAACGATATTTTTCAAATGCTAAATAGCTGCTGGCATTTGTCTCTGAAAGGAAACTTGCATTGTTCATCTTCACACCAAGGAAATCATCATCAACCTAAATTGGTCTGGCACAATTCTTTGCAGAATATAATCTAGAATGAGTAAACATTCTAGGAAACAATGCCAGAGCTGTTCTACTGGAACACAACTGCAGCCAGGACTCGATCTTCTCTCTGTTCCTCCTGGATTATTAACCAAACTCTACCGCCTCTCCTCTGCTCTGTAGATGAAACAGGTCTGGCTCTGCCTGGGGAAAGACAGACACCTTTGTTTCAAACAGGAGGAGGCCTCTTTCATCTTGCCTTGATTAAAGGAGCACAACATCAGCTCACATCTTCCTTCATGTGTTTAACTGCAACTCCCAGGGAACTCAACACAGAGAGAGAATGAAAGTGTCCACTGATGTGTGTGTTAGCTATTAAGTCATGCTGGAGAAGAGCTAGAGAATACTAAAGCGCCAGCACCATTCCTTTCCAAACACTCAACATGTTGAATTTATGTAAGTTGCTCTCTCTTGCTCTCTCTCTCTCTCTCTCTCTCTCTCTCTCTCTCTCTCGAGCAGGCTACTAGGAAGCAGTTATGTGTAATGGATTAACCATGCAATGGCATGTACAGTAAAGTTTTTTTTAACCCTGTAGCTCTACTGTTTACTGGATGTTTGTGCAGGAGGAAGTGCTTACCAAAAACTGTAGCAGATGTTTTGACTTCTTTATGTGTTTGTCCACTGTGGCCATGGTGTCGTGTGGGAAGGAGTTGCCTTTTCCCTGTTGTACAGACAGTAATAGGACTAGCCTATCCTCCATCTGTCTAGCTGTACTGGACTGGACTCTCAATGTGGCACTGTTATAGGATGCCACCTTAACAACAAGTCAGTTCGTCAAATTTCAGCCCTGCTAGAGCTGAGCTGGTCAACTGTAAGTGCTGTTATTGTGAAGTGGAAACGTCTAGGAGCAACAACGGCTTAGCCGCGAAGTGGTAAGCCACACAAGCTCACAGAACGAAACCGCCAAGTGCTGAAGCGCATAGCGTGTAAAAATCGTCTGTCCTCGGTTGCAACACTCACTACTGAGTTCCAAACTGCCCCAGGAAACAACATCAACACAAGAACTGTTCATCAGGGGTGGCAGGTAGCCTAGTGGTTAGAGCGTTGGGCCAGTAACTGAAAGGTTGCTAGGTCGAATCCCCAAGCTGACAAGGTAAAGAATCTGTCATTCTGCCCCTGAACAAGGCAGTTAACCCACTATGTATAGGCTATCATTGTAAATATAAATTTGTTCTTAACTGACTTGCCTAGTTAAATAAAGGTTCAATTTAAAAATATTAAATCGGGGCGCTTCATGAAATCAGTTTCCATGGCTGAGCAGCCTAAGATCAGCAAATGCAATGCCAAACATTGGCTGGAGTGGTGTAAAGTGTGCTGCCATTGGACTCTGGAGCAGTGGAAACGTGTTGTCTGGAGTGAAGAATCATGCTTCACCTTCTGGCAGTCCGATGGACAAATCTGTTGGATTTGGTGGATGCCAGGAGAATGCTACCTGTCTGAAAACATTGAGCCAACTGTAAAGTTTAGGTGGAGGAGGAATAATGGTCTGGGGCTGTTTTTCATGTTTTGGGCTCAGCACCATAGTTCAATTCTGAAGAAAAATCTTAATGCTACATACAATAGCATTCTAGGTGATTCTGTGCTTTCAACTTTGTGGCAAATGTTTGGAGAAGGCTCTTTCCTGTTTCACCATGACAATGCCCCCATGCACAAAACAAAGCCCATACAGAAATGGTTTGTCAAGATCGGTGTGGAAGAAATTGACTGGCCTTCACAGAGCCCTGTTCTCAACCCCATCAAACACTTTTGGGATGAATTGGAACGCCGACTGTGAGCCAGGCCTAATCTAGAGTGTCCGACCTTACTAATGCTCTTGTGGCTGAATGGAAGCAGGTCACCTCAGCAATGTTCCAACTTCTAGTGGAAAGCCTTCCCAGAAGAGTGGAGGCTGTTGTTACAGCCAAAGGGGGACCAACTCCATATTAATACTCATGATTTTGGAATGAGATGTTTGACAAGCAGGTGTCCACATACTAGTGTATGTCTGTTTAGAGCTGATGGGAAGTGGCCATCTGCACTTGCAGTCTGTATTACAGAGTCGCCTAATGATAACTGGAATTTTGGGAGATGGGAAAAGTGTCTGGACAATTTAGTACAGTAGAGGTTCAACCTTCCAGAATGTTGTAATCTGAGGAGAAACACTGAGTTTCCTGAAGGGGGCCTCCCGGGTGGCGCAGTGGCCACCCGGGGTACCACAGCGCCAGCTGTGCCACCAGAGACTCTGGGTTCGCGCCCAGGCTCTGTTGTAACCGGCCGTGACCGGGAGGTCCGTGTGGCGACGCACAATTGGCCTAGCATCATCCAGGTTAGGGAGGGTTTCGCCGGTAGGGATATCCTTGTCTAATCACGCACCAGCGACTCCTGTGGCGTGGCGGGCCGGGCGCAGTGTGCGCTAACCAAGGTCGCCAGGAGCACGGTGTTTCCTCCGACATCCGGGTTGGATGTACGCTGTGTTAAGAAGCAGTGCGGCTTGGTTGGGTTGTGTATCAAAGGACGCATGACCTTCAACCTTCGTCTCTCCTGAGCCCATATGGGAGTTGTAGCGATGAGACAAGATAGTAGCTACTAACAATACCACGAAATTGGGGAGAAAAAGGGGTAAAAAATTCAACTAAAAAAAAACACACAAAAAAAAAGTTTCCTGAAGGGAGAAAGTCATGTGAACTACCCAAATAAAGTGCATCGCCCCATTTATCACCATTATCAGGATTATCATGGGACCTCACAATATTTTCTCCGTTGCCATCTACACACACACACACACACGCACACACACAAATAATCAAGTGATAACGTTTAGTTTTAATTTTATACCACATTAATTTCATGCTCGGTGCAGTGAACATTCCAGACTCCGCAGTACCCTAATGAGGCTCCTCAAACATTAGCAGATGAATAATCAGCTCAACACTTCTTAGTGCCATAATAAATCAATTATACACTACCAGCTTCTCTCTTTCTCTGTTTTTTCTGTGCCTGTTTGTTGTTTTGGCTGCCAACAGAGCAGTGAGACTTGGCCATGTGATCACACAGAGCAGTGCTAAAATGAAATGGTTATAAATGTCATGCCCTTTGCAACCGTAGGACATCTCTACTTAAATAGCACTGTAACAAAGTCTACCTGACATGGCTGAATGTCATCCCAGATAAGCTCCCCGCCTTTTTACCTTTGATACCTATGGTGAGTCTTAGCAGCAGGAAGCTAGTCTGTTCGTGTCCTCTGTGTGTGTGGATTGTGTCTATGTTCGGTCCATGTTTATGTGTGTGCCCTGGCATGTGTCACCGTGGTCGATCCGCTTTGCATTGCTCCATTCCTCCATCACCCGATGGCACAGGGCCAGTTTGGCTAGGCTCAGTTCAGCGCTGGTCCTTCCTGGGGTGATATGAGGGCGTCCTGTAGGAGCCTGTGTAGAAACACAAGCCTATTCTCCTTACATAGACAAGACCTGCAGAGGTGTCGGGAATGTCCTGCTGCCGCCCTTCTCTGCAGGCTGCAGACTGTCACACTCTCTGATGTCCTTAGATCCCATAGCTCCCAGGGTCTGTGGTGCTGTGCTGTAAAGTAATGTACCAGCCATTTCAAAAGGGCCTGTGTGGTTCAAAGCAACACCCCCCCCCCTTCCTCCTCTCCTCCGTGGCACAGCCTCTATAACAGCCTGTCCTTGGTCCTTGAGCTGAGGCCTGTCTGTCTGGAGGCTTGGCTTCTCTTCCACAATGTCTGATGGGTCACAATCAACCTAATGTTCATATGATATGTAGGAATGGGTGGTTTTCCTGACCACGTGACTAGAATAAACTCTAGGTCCTAGTTATAGGAGACAATATAAGGCCAGTTTTTCCTGTACATGTGATCCTATAAGGAAAAACTCACTAGCTAGCTAGCCTTTATATTGTCTAGTCATATGATGTCCTATATTACTTTGACAGGATGAGGTCACAGGGATTGGCGGTGTAATATAATATAATATAATACCATAATAATAATCTTGTGACAAACCTAAGAGCTCTTGGCCCCAGAACAAGACTTAATGTCATCTGGTCTACCTTAATAAATGCAACTGACCTCACTTGGAACTCTATTTCAGAGAAATGGATTTGAAGTCTATAGTGAGCTGAAATGGTGCTTAGGACCTAAGTTTTTCAAAATTCCTGACATTTAATCCTATTAGAAATTCCCTGTCTTAGGTCAGTTAGGATCACCACTTTATTTTAAGAATGTGAAATGTCAGAATAATAGTAGAGAGAATGATTTATTTCAGCATTTATTTCTTTCATCACATTCACAGTGGGTCAGAAGTTTACATACGCTCAATTTGTATTCGGTAGCATTGCCTTTAAATTGTTTAACTTGGGTCAAATGTTTCAGGTAGCCTTCCACAAACTTCCTAAAATAAGTTGGGTGAATTGTGGCCCATTCCCACTGACGGAGATGGTGTAACTGAGTAGGGTTTGTAGGCCTCCTTGCTCGCACACGCTTTTTCAGTTCTGCCCCCATAATTTTCTATAGGATTAAGGTCAGGGCTTTGTGATGGCCACTTCAATACCTTGACTTTGTTGTCCTTAAGCCATTTTGCCACAACTTTGGAAGTATGCTTGGGGTCATTGTCCATTTGGAAGACCCATTTGCAACCAAGCTTTAACTTCCTGACTGATGTCCTGAAATGTTGCTTCAATATATCCACATAATTTTCCCTCCTTCATGATGCCATCTATTTTGTGATGTACACCAGTCCCTCCTGCAGCAAAGCACCCCCACAACATGAGGCTGCCAACCCCGTGCTTCACGATTGGGATTTTGTTCTTCGGCTTGCAAGCCTCCCCCTTTTTCCTCCAAACATAACGATGGACATTATGGCCAACCAGTTCTATTTTTGTTTCCTCAGACCAGAGGACATTTCTCCAAAAAGTACGATCTTTGTCCCCATGTGCAGTTGCAAACCGTAGTCTGGCTTTTTTATGGTGGTTTTGGAGCAATGGCTTCTTCCTTGCTCAGTGGCCTTTCAGGTTATGTCGATATGGGACTCGTTTTACTGTGGATATAGATACTTTTGTACCTGTTTCCTCCAGCATCTTCACAAGGTCCTTTGCTGTTGTTGATTGATTTGCACTTTTCGCACCAAAATGCGTTCATCTCTAAGAGACAGAACATGTCTACATCCTGAGCGGTATGACGGCTGCATGGCCCCATGGTGTTTATACTTGCGTACTATTGTTTGTACAGATGAATGTGGTACATTCAGGCGTTTGGAAATTGCTCCCAAGGATGAACCGGAGGAGGTCTACAATTTATTTTCTGAGGTCTTGGCTGATTTCTTTAGATTTTCCCAGGATGTCAAGCAAAGAGGCACTGAGTTTGAAGGTAGGCCTTGTAATACAGCCTTTAAATTTATCCACAGGTACACCTCCAATTGACTCAAATGATGTCAATTAGCCTATCAGAAGCTTCTAAAGCCATGACATAATTTTCTGGAATTTTCCAAGCATTTAAAGGCACAGTCAACTTAGTGTATGTAAACTTCTAACCCACTGGAATTGTGACAGAGTGAATTATAAGTTAAATAATCTGTCTGTAAACCATTGTTGTAAAAATGACTTGTGTTATGGACAAAGTAGATGTGCTAACCAACTTGCCAAAACTGTTGTTTGTTCACAAGAAATTTGTGGAGTGCTTGAAAAACTAGTTTTAATGACCAACCTAAGTGTATGTAAACTTCCGACTTCAACTCTATAAGGGCCATTCTATGTTGAGTCATGCTGTAGGAATGTCTAGTCAGTTAACTTCTTGGTGACAGGGGGCAGTATTTTCACGTCCGGATGAAATGCATGCCCAAATTCAACTGTTTGCTACTCATCCCCAGAAGATAAGATATGCATATTATTATTATATTTGGATAGAAAACACTCTGAAGTTTCTAAAACTGTTTGAATGATGTCTGTGAGTATAACATAACTTATGTAGCAGGCGAAACCCAGAGAAAAAAACATTCAGAATTTTATTTTTGCGGTCACTCTCTTTTTAACCTCTTAGGTCGACCCGACACGCAGGCGTCCCATCTAGACATCTGGAAATGCAAATGTGCTACGCTAAATGCTAATAGCACTCGTTAAAACTCAAACGTTTATTAAAACACACATGCAGGGTACTGAATTAAAGCTACACTCGTTGTGAATCCAGCCAACAAGTCAGATTTTTAAAATGCTTTTCGGCGAAAGCATGAGAAGCTATTATCTGATAGCATGTAACACCCCAAAAGACCCGCAGGGGACGTAAACAAAATAATTAGCATAGTCGGCGCTACACAAAACGCAGAAATAAAATATAAAACATTCATTACCTTTGACGATCTTCTTTGTTGGCACTCCTAGATGTCCCATAAACATCACTATTGGGTCTTTTTTCCGATTAAATCGGTCCATATATAGCCTAGATATCGATCTATGAAGACTGTGTGAGCAAGGAAAAAACTGCGTTTTATAACGCAACGTCATTTTTTTAAATTAAAAAAGTGGATGATAAACTTTCACAAAACACTTCGAAATACTTTTGTAATGCAACTTTAGGTATTAGTAAACGTTAATAATCTATCAAATTGATAACGGGGCGATGTATATTCCATAGCTTCACGTCTTGAAACCATGTCCGGATGGATGAATCTCAACCAAAACATCCTGTTGGAGACCGGAAGAAATGGGCTGTCTCTTCTTCGTTTGACCAAGAAACAAAGCCTAGGCAATTGACAAGACTGGTGACATCGTGTGGAAGCTGTAGGAATTGCAATCTCGGCTCCAGGTAATGTGGTTTCCATTCAACAATACATTCAAGTGGCGCATTGATATATTTTCCAATTTTCAGTGATCAGATTTTCCTGCGCTTTTCGATGAAACGCACGTTCTGTTATAGTCACAGCCGTGATTTAACCAGTTTTAGAAACGTCTGAGTGTTTTCTGTCCACACATACTAATCATATGCATATACTATATTCCTGGCATGAGTTGCAGGGCGCTGAAATGTTGCGCGATTTTTAACAGAATGTTCGAAAAAGTAGGGGGTAGGATCAACAGGTTAAAGGGACCTTCTTGCAGTTCCGACCGCTTCCACTGGATGTCACCAGTCTTTAGAAATTGGTTGAGGTTATTCCTTTGTGTAATGAAGAAGTAGCCCTGTTCAAAACGAGGGTCACTTGAAGTGTACTGTTTGTTAGAGGCACGTGACCAGAAAGGTAGCGTCAGTTTGTTTTCTTCCTGTATTGAACACAGATCGTCCAGTCTTCAATTTTATCGATTATTTATTTTTAAAATACCTAAAGTTCTACTACAAAAGTAGTTTGAAATGTTTTGGAAAAGTTTACAGGTAACTTTTGAGATATTTTGTAGTCACGTTGCGCAAGTTGGAACCAGTGTTTTTCTGGATCAAACGCGCCAAATAAATGGACATTTTGGATATATATCGACGGAATTAATCGAACAAAAGGACCATTTGTGATGTTTATGGGACATATTGGAGTGCCAACAGAAGAAGCTTGTCAAAGGTAAGGCATGATTTATATGTTTATTTCTGCGTTTTGTGTTGAGCCTGCAGGGTTGAAATATGTTTTCTCTCTTTGTTTACAGAGGTGCTGTCCTCAGATAATAGCATCGTTTGCTTTCACCGAAAAGCATTTTTGAAATCTGACATGTTGGCTGGATTCACAACACGTGTAGCTTTAATTTGGTATCTTACATTTGTGATTTCATGAAAGAATTTTATCGTAATTTATTTGAATTTGGCGCTCTGCATTTTCTCTGACTTTTTGCCAGGTGGGACACTAGTCCCACATTAAGACACTTTTAAGTTGCACTGAGCTTTAACATATGGGTCAGTGGGCTTTCATTTATAGGGTTTTATAAGCTTTCTAGTCCAGTGTTGTTGAGTTGAGTGGGGAGACATTGAGCTGTTTGTATCATTCAGTTGTATCAGATGCTGAGCAGTATGTATTTAGTCAGGTTGAAATGGCTGGAGATCTATTGATTCTGGGACAGACACTTTAGTACACAGGCAGGGAGACAGAGAGATGGGAGGGAGGGGAGAAAGTTGGATATGGAGAGCAAGAGAGTTAGATAGATGGAAAGAGTATGATACTGTATATAGAGAGGGAGGGAGGGAGGGAGGGAGGGAGGGAGGGGGAGGGAGGGAGGGAGGGAGGGAGGGAGGGAGGGAGCGGGCAAGAGAATTAGAGAATGGGGGAGTATTAGGCTATAGGGAAATATACTAGAGTTAGAGAATTATAAAGAAGGAAGTAGAGAGAGGAGAGAGAGTTGGGGAGAGTTTGGAGCAATTCAAGCATTGAATGGTAAATGGAAATGGATCTCATTACCCAGTCTGTTTCCCAGAAGACCTCAGTGACTCAGCTGGGCGGCCGGCCTGGCACAGGGGACCCTGGGATACGTGACATGGAAGAGTAGGGAGCGCTGGGGTAGGTAAAACACACCACCATGAATCATTTATGAGCCTCACCGGCATCCCACTGCTCTTAACAACCCTGCTCTCTGAGCTACATGCTGAAAGGGAAAGTTAGCCTGTAGAGGGCTACTTTACTGACCTGACCACACTGACAGAGAGAGACAGAGAGAGTGTCGGAATGTGTGTGTGCCCTGTCTGTCTGTCTGTCTGTCTTGTCTGTCTTGTCTGTCTTGTCTGTCTTGTCTGTCTGTCTGTGAGAGGTAGCAATATCGCAAAATTTGATAATTGGCTCATTCGAGAGAAGACAACCTTCTGCATTGTGACATTGGCCAGTGTTGAAATCTGACATTTGTGAGAGACGTTTTCCTAATCTAAAAGTAATCTTCTTATTAACTTCCAGAGTAGTGAGAGCGAATTTATCACAATGCTACACCATACCGGCTATATTTCTGCCTGCATGATTGGGAAAAGCTCATGATATACATGAAAACATGAAATGACCCCGGAATCGATAGAACATCGCTCAGAGATGCCCAAAAAGAATATCCAATTCAAAATGGGTGAATATTTCCTTTAAGGCCTGCACAGACTGTACGATTGTAGCCGTGTTATACCACGATTTGCCATCCCAGACAAAATATCCACATTATTGGAAAATTCTTAGGCCGTAAGCGTTTGTCAGACGTCTTGGCTCATTCAGTGTGACAGGTTCTAAGTCTGCTGATTAAGTACCACTACGTGCGATCGTAGGCGCCGACTAGGGGTGTGGCGTTTAACGGTGAAAATATTTAAACGACATTGGGATCGTTCACATATAGGAAAATCCCTTACCGAAAACAAACATTTTATCACAGTGCAGTTATCACAAAACATGTTCTTTGCAGTGTTATAGCCTAACTAGACATGAGGCTATAACGTTTAAATAAAACGTTTAAATAAAACCAGGGAGGAAGAGGTGAATTTTAGACTACTTTGGTGAATATGTGAGATACAGATTACCAAGACATACGCGCACGTCTCTGTCTGCATGCCCCCTTCTCTCTCTCCCTCATGCTGACTTGCCTGCTCTTTCTCTTCGCTAATGCAAATGTGTGTTCAGTCTTCGGTCTGTTGCATGTAGAATATCCTAGCCTATTCATTGATGATAGGGCCTGGCTTTACTGAAATTGAAATTGAGAGAAACAGCATTCCATTGCAAGATGCAACTTTTGATTACCGAAAGATGGGCCTAGTGACTGTCTGTCTGGTGGTTGACCTGCCTATACTGTGCCCCTCCTCTCTCTCTTTGTTGCTAGCTCGCTATGAAAAATGTGTGTTTATGTTCTCGGAAGTATCAGTCTCCTCCTTTCCAAAAATACAGAATTTTACAGTTTTTCTCAGTCGCTTTGGGGCATTTATCACATCATCCCTAACATGTGCAAAATAATAAGTGCATTTCTCAGAACAATTTGTACAAACTGCAATATACAATATATATGTTTCTAAAGCTAGTCAGTCACTAAAAATCCTTAGTACATCTCTCAAAAGTAAATATTCATGCCAATGATCATGTCAGTGTCATCAGAATGATAAGTCATTGTTCACGAACAAGGTCGTCAAAATGTTTAGGCATGTTGTCAATGTAACTGTGTACTTTGACAGTATTACCTGATGTAAACTTTGGATGACAGTTACTGTATTGAAAATGCACAAGGCTGCACTTCTATGGCATATATCAATTTCAACAGTACTATTTACATATTACTGTATGTGGGTTATTGATTGAAAGAGACTGGACAACCCAAGGGGCACATAGGAAAAAAAACTAAATTAGAAAGAAACACAGGAAACCACCCCTAAGGCACAACTTTGCCCGCAGAACTGTTGTGCTGTCTCTACACATCCAGACGTTCCTGTCTGTCAGCCCACATATTCTCATCCACATCCCACCGGATATTTTCCCTTCCAATGCAACGTGGAAAGAATCTTTTGGAATGCCTAATCCATCCTCTGCAGGCGTCTACTGTGATGTCCTCACATGCTGCATCCATTGCAGCCAGCAGGGTCATCTGTGTGTGTG
This sequence comes from Oncorhynchus keta, assembly GCF_023373465.1. NCBI lineage: Eukaryota > Metazoa > Chordata > Actinopteri > Salmoniformes > Salmonidae > Oncorhynchus > Oncorhynchus keta. Next base: position 35,754,159 of record NC_068437.1, read on the forward strand.
GCTGACGATCGTACACCTTCCACCTCCATGCTGAAAATAACTCCTCAATTGGGTTAAGGAATGGTGAATAAGGTGAGAGGAATTCTACGAGCATCCTCGGGTGGATCACAAACCATTGCCTTATGATGTTTGTTCGATGGAAACTCACATTATCACAAATGACCACATACTTTGGCAAATCCTCTCTAAACAGACGCCTCTCATCATCAGGGATGAGAGCCCTGTAGAGAGTCTCTAAAAAGTTGAGTAGATGCTGGGTGTTGTATGGCCCTATAAGGGGGATATGGGTTAGGACACCATGCTCCGAAATAGCAGCACACATGGTGATATTTCCTCCCCGTTGGCCTGGCAAATCCACAGTAGCTCTGTGACCGATGATATTCCGACCCAGCCTTCTGCATTTGGTCAGGTTGAAGCCAGCTTCATCCACGTATACAAAGTTGTGAGAGGGTTCACTTGATTCCAACTCCATTATACGCTATATCCCAGAACACACAGTTGAATTGGTTTTGGTAAGGAAAAGTGACATAAAATGTACATATATTGCATGTTCCTTCCACAGCAATGGAAATGTGTGCAGTTTATGCTTACTGTACTATGTATCACTATAAAATGTTGCTGTAAAGTAGTTACATAGATATATGTTTTACCTGTACATACTGGTAACGTAGCTCCTTAACTCTGTCCTCATTCCTTTGGAATGGTACACAGTACAGCTGTTTCATACTCATCTGGTTTCTATGCAGCACCCTGTCGATGGTTGAGATGCTATAACCGTACGGATGTTTTCAAAGACATCGTTGTCTTCTATAATGGTCCTTTGTATTTCCCTGGGTCTTGTGGCATTGTTTGCTCGGACCATGGTGCAAATAGCTTCCTCCTGTTGAGGTGTGAAAAGGCGTCCTCTGCCACCGGTTTGAGGTAATCTTGCAGTCCTATGTGGGGAAAAATGCAGTGATGCATCGCACACTTTCACATAGACAAAAACTATGTGAACACACATTTTACTGTAAAACATACAGGTGGGTGCATGTAAAGTGCAGTATGTATCTGTATAGAGTATATTTCTGTATGCTGTGAAATACAAATGGACTACTGTAATATGAAGCATTGTAGGAAGTATACAGTATGCTGCTTATATACAGTAACAGTGCACTGTACATTGGTGGACATATCTGTTATCTCTTCGAAATGTTTGAACTATTGAGGACACGGTTGATCTCCCAATATTGGCCATTGTAAGGCCATGATTGACAACATGGTCTACAATAGTGGCCCTTATGTCATCAGATATGCGCCTATGTCCTCTTTTGCCTCTTCCTCTGTTGTGCCTTCCACCACGCATCCTTGCTCCTCTTCTTCCTCCTCTTGGCTGTTGACCCTGTTCGTTTCCTGGTCCATCCATTATTGGAAAATTGCAACTCTGTGATGTGGTCTGTCTATATATGCTTGCCAATTGATTCTTCATGAGATGCACCTTTGAGCAATTCAGACAACTGGTTTATTGTTGGTTGAACTAACACTTTACATTCGTTCATGCGTGAGGGTCAATTTCACCTGCACGATTCATCAATTCAGGTTTTTGTACAAAAGGTCTAATAGAAACGTGTAAAACTATGCTTGACAGTTTATGACAAATAGTTCAACAATTTTGCATGTAATGGCTTATGCAAGGAACTAATGCCTAGATGTTTTGAGGGGTAAGACTATTCAACAGAGAACCATCTACTATATTTTGCTCAACATGACATGAGCAATTGATAATGTGGAAAAAAGCTGACACTGGTACATTATCAATTGCAGTTTGTTCAAAGGAATAAGAAATTGCTTTAATGATGTGCACAAGTGACTAGATGATTTGGAATTTGTACAAGTAGTATCAAGAATTGCACTTTTGATCAAAGAAATGCACCAAAGCGACTGAGAAAAACTGTAATAGTCGATTCTTAGCTGAATCGAATCTTGACAGTCAGAAATGGGAGTTGACACCAGGAGTCGACGTGCGAAGAATCGAGATATTGACTCTTTAGGAGTTGACTCCCCACCAGCACGTCAAATGCAAATCTGAAAGGGACACACCGTGAGACCTAGGGATGGAGTGCCGGAGTAGCCATGACTACGGTACATGGAACTGTGTTGCCCACTAGCGGTCATACAGTGGGGCAAAAACAGTATTTAGTCAGCCACCAATTGTGCAAGTTCTCCCACTTAAAAAGATGAGAGAGGCCTGTAATTTTCATCATAGGTACACTTCAACTATGACAGACAAAATGAGAAAAAATATCCAGAAAATCACATTGTAGGATTTTTTATGAATTTATTTGCAAATTATGGTGGAAAATAAGTATTACCACCTGTAGCACGCACTCCAGCAGGTATATCTCTCTGGTCACCCCCAAAACCAATTCTTTCTTTGGTCACCTCTCCTTCCAGTTTTCTGCTGCCAATGATTGGAACGAATTTCAAAAATCTCTGAAACTGGAAACACTTATCTCCCTCACTTGCTTTAAGCACCAGCTGTCAGAGCAGCTCACAGATTACTGCACCTGTACATAGCCCACCTATAATTTAGCCCAAACAACTACCTCTTTCCCTACTGTATTTATTTTATTTTATTTATTTATTTATTTTGCTCCTTTGCACCCCATTTATTTTTATTTCTACTTTGCACATTCTTCCACTGCAAATCTACCATTCCAGTGTTTTACTTGCTATATTGTATTTACTTTGCCACCATGGCCTTTTTTTTTGTCTTTACCTCCCTTATCTCACCTCATTGGCTCACATCGTATATAGACTTGTTTATACTGTATTATTGACTGTATGTTTGTTTTACTCCATGTGTAACTCTGTGTCGTTGTATGTGTCGAACTGCTTTGCTTTATCTTGGCCAGGTCGCAATTGTAAATGAGAACTTGTTCTCAACTTGCCTACCTGGTTAAATAAAGGTGAAATAAATAGAAAATAAAAATACATTTACAGTATTACTGGTTTGGTACACAAGGGGCGCATAAAAGTTATTTTTGGGAAGCCTATTCAATTCTGTGTTCAGATGTATAAAGCTTTAAACTGTTTATAAAATGCATACTTTCAGTTTTTACGAACTCACTTGGGAGGCTTGCACTGCTGGTCCTGCAGCACTGATCTAATACATCGCTGCATTTGACAGCCTCGTAAGACAATCGCAGAATGTGAAGATGACAGACCTAAAGCAAATTGTACAATCTGGCCAGGTGGATATCAAGATTTTATTTGGTAACATTGGACAGTGGGACATGTAATAATCATAAAAGACTGAATCTGACGTACAATGTGGGAAGTCCTTTAGCCTTGTGCGATTTGGGTTATTGAAGTCAAGAGCGCTTATGGGTAGAGGACATATTCCTCTCCTCCTCATTACCACACACACACTCTTAATTCACCTAAGAGGTTATTGTAGACACACAGGCTCATTGCTTCTTTCACTGATGCATCCCATCTGCAATCATTGATCGATTGACTGAATCAGGTCTAGGACAGTTTTCTGAGTGCTGGGCTATTCATTTCTCATAGACGACTAGGCCCTGTATGTACTAACGAGACTTCAGCTCTAGAAAACTTTGGTCCTTGTGTTTTGAAAGAGATAAATAGGGAGAAGGAATGAAAGACAGAGGCCGTGTATGAATACCCATACTAGTGTACTACATACTTAAACTTCATACTATTTACTCATCGTGGCATACTATTTAGCACGCACTGTTTAGTAAAAAGTCAAAAGTATGCAGTATGCCAAGGCCGCAACGCCTTAGCGGCTCCTGATTAGCTAAGTAGGTTTGGCAAGGCTGAGTGAGGGCAGGGTTTTTCCAAATTCAACAGACATGCATTGTAACCAGCCTGATAATACCTCATTTCCAATTTGATTAATTTCTCTCGTCTCTGAATAGAATATTTTGGTATTTGGTATTTTATTAGGATCCCCATTAGCTGTTTCAAAAGCAGGAGCTACTCTTCCTGGGGTCCACACAAAACATGAACCATGACATAATACAGAACATTAATAGACAAGAACAGCACTACATGAAAAAAAATGTAAAGGCACACGTAGCCTACATATCAATGCATACACACAAACTATCTAGGTCAAATAGGGGAGAGGCGTTGTTTTACCTGTTTTTTGAATGAAATGGAGTTATAAGCTACTCAGGCGGGTTCTAGGCAGACTATCACATTCGACATATACCGTAGTAGACCATATAGCCCATCTATCCAGTTTAAAAAGGACTAAAGACAGAAACTGAGCAATTACATCCATTTATTAATATTTATTAGTGAAACCAAAGTTCTGTAACATATCAAATTTAAATCAAATAGCCTAGTACACACACGTAAAGTTTTCAAATTATAAAATGAAAAAGCCTGATTAACATGACATCAATAACGCAGCCACATCCCAAGTCCCCGGTGTCAACACATGCAGAAATCTAAAGATGATGGTGATTTAGATGCACTATTGTAAAGTGACTGTTCCACTGGATGTCATAAGGTGAATGCACCAATTTGTAAGTCGCTCTGGATAAGAGCGTCTGCTAAATGACTTAAATGTAAATGTAAATGTAAAGATGGTTTAGTATTTCGTTTTTAAAGCTCAGACGAAGGCCAAGAGAACAAGAACCCCATTTCAGTGAGAAAACAGACATACACAACAACAAAAAATTACGTTTTTCAAGGTGCAATTCTTGTGATAATTTTAAAGAGAACAAAAACAACAAGCCTACATTTGAACACCACCACAGAAGCTTTGGCCATCTTCCCAATTAAGTAGCCTAGTTTTGTTGTTGGCTACTTGAAAGAACTAGGGCCTATCACTCGCAGCCCACATCTTCCAATGCCAGAGAGCCATGGAAAGTTGGATATGAAAACAGACAGATGCAGAGAGAGAACGTTGCAGTGATTGTTGGGAGGGTACAGGGTGAACACATTGCATACTGTTCACGTCCGAATAGTTCTGAAACTTTTATGACTTTGCCATCCGGGCGACACGATGCCTTCGGCTCCAGGCTTATTCTGCAGAGTTAGTGACACTCACTAACACAACACTCAGTGCCCGCGAGACTGAAATAACCTAGCCAGATGCCCACACAGACCAAGGGAACACACTAATTTCTACCAGCGATCAAATTCCAAAGAGCAGTGGAGAGTGGTCAGGAGAGTGTTTTTCCCCCCTACCATTAACATACGTTAGAACTAGGGATGGGCATTTGAAATCAATCAATCAATCAAATGTATTTATAAAGCCCTTCTTACATCAGCTGACGTCACAAAGTGCTGTACAGAAACCCAGCCTAAAACCCCAAACAGCAAGCAATGCAGGTGTGGAAGCATGGTGGCTAGGAAAAACTCCCTAGAAAGGCCAGAACTTAGGAAGAAACCTAAAGAGGAACCAGGCAAGTCCTTTTCTGGCCAGTCCTTTTCTGGCTGTGCCGGGTGGAGATTGTAACATTACATGGCCAAGATGTTCAAATGTTCATAGATAATAATAATCACAGTGGTTGTCGAGATTGCAACAGGTCAGCACCTCAGGAGTAAATGTCAGTTGGATATTCATAGCCGATCATTCAGAGTATCTCTACCGCTCCTGCTGTCTCTAGAGAGTTGAAAACAGCAGATCTGGGACAGAAATCATTTCTGTGTTCTAGTACTCTCATGAAAATAATTTAAGTACTCACATGTTAGCATGGCAAAGGCAATAGCATGGCAATTGGCCCAGCGTCGTCCGGGTTTGGGGAGGGTTTGGCCGGGCGGGATGTCCTGTCCCATCGCACTCTAGTGACTCCTGTGGCGGGCCAAGCTCATGCACGCTGACACGGGCGCCAGTTGTAGTGTTTCCTCCGACACATTGGTGCGGCGGAATTCTGGGTTAAGCCAGCAGTGTGTCAAGAAGCAGTGCAAATTGGCAGGTTCGTGTTTCGGAGGACACATGGCTCTCGACCTTCTCCTCTCCCGAGTTCGTACGGGAGTTTCAGCGATGGGACAAGACTTTACCTACCAATTGGGGAGAAAAAGGGGCATAATAATTTTGAGACACCTTTTCTAAAACCAGCTCCAAAGTAATACAAGCACATCAAATAATTGACCAAGTGCAAGGTATATAGAATATGAAATTAGTAGAAATAGCAGCACACAGTTTGTCCCTCAAGCCTGTTTGATTTCTCCTTTGAGTCTTGAACATTTATTTTCTGTATTTTGAGTGGAGCGTCAAATCAAATGTTCTTTGCCACAACAGGTGTGGACTAATAGTAAAATGCTTACTTACAGGCCCTTCCCAACAATGCAGAGATCAATAAAATAGAGATTAATAGAAAAGTAAGACAAGTAATAATAAAATAATAATAGATACACAATGAGTAATGATAACTTGGCAATATCCTCTGTCAGTGTCGCATATAGTTGTACACACACAGGCTCATAAAACAGATGTTTTATTTAATGATTCAGGCATTTAGCAGAGATGACGGCTGTTTTCATCTGGCCTGTTTCTCAATCCTTGAAGATAGATGGGATCAACAGACAGAGTAACACCCCAGTGGCCAGAGCAAGAGCTAGCTAGCTACACATTCTGTTTCATATGCTGTTGATGACGAGCTTCTCTCTCTCCCTCTCGCTCACTCTCCTCCCTCTCTCTCTGAGTAATATTAGAAGGATTACAGGGAGTAGCCTTCCCCCCTCGCTCCTCTCTCCCAGCAGACCGACCATTACTCTGTATAACATTGGAGCAGAGATTATAGGCTTGTGTGATTACTAATGCTACTAATGTGATGAATACTGCTGTGTGTGTGTGTGTGTGTGTGTGTGTGTGTGTGTGTGTGTGTGTGTGTGTGTGTGTGTGTGTGTGTGTGTGTGTGTGTGTGTGTGTGTGTGTGTGTGTGTGTGTGTGTGTGTGTGTGTGTGTGTGTGTGTGTGTGTGTGTGTGTGTTGCACGCTTAAGAAAGAGATGAATCCAACTCCCTCAACTCCGATGAATATTCAATGCCCCAGTAAAGTGGGGTGAAAATTCAGTGTTCACTGATTTGGTGAGCATATTTCCTAACCCCAGAGAGGGATTTAAGATTCAAGGTTCAAGTGACAGCAATAAGGGATCATAGCTTTCACCTGGATTCACCTGGTCAGTATGTAATGGAAAGAGCAGGTGTTCATAATGTTTTGTACACTCAGTGCATATGCATATCTGTGTCACACTCATCTAGTTGTGTGTGTACTGTGAAATTAGGGATGATGAGACATTGCAGTGTGTGGGATGTGTGAGATACGACTGGCCAGGAGATAGGGAAGGAATTCACACCTCTTCCTAATCCCATCCTCCCCATCTCTCCCTTCTCAAATCTACCCTCTTCTCTCCAGTCTCCCTCATTTCTCCCCTTCAAATCCCCGCCTTGTTCTCCAATGTCTCCCCTCCTGTCCTCTCCCCTTTTCCATTCTCCTGCTCTTTTCTCTTATTTTTTATCTGCTTTCCAGTGCCCCTCATCTCTTCCCCTCAAATCTCCTCCTCAGAGATCTCCCCTTCTCCCTTCCCTATATCCTGCAGTAGACAGACAGACATCAAATAAAATCAAATGTTATTGGTCACATACACGTGTTTAGCAGATGTTATTGCGGCTGTAGCGAAATGCTTGTGTTTCTAGCTCCAACAGTGCAGTAATATCTAACAATTTCACAACAATACACACAAATAGTGATGCCAACAGGCCTAATAATGTAATAAATAACACATTCAAAAACAAAGTACTGCAAAGTTGCCTAGGGGCTAGAACCTCGGCTGCCCTCTCTATCGGCGCCATTTTTCATTTCATTTCATTTCATTCAGACAGACAGACAGACAGACAGACAGACAGACAGACAGACAGACAGACAGACAGACAGACAGACAGCAGAATGGATTGGAAGGAGTCCAACTCATCATGTATCATTGATCATCCTGACTGTGGAAGTCTCAGCCACTACTAAAGAACCCTTACATAAGCCTCCCTTCTTTCTCAACTCAGTCTTTCCTTCACTGTTATTCACACCTTTCACAATATAAAGGCTTTGTTATTCTGATAACAGTGAATGGTTATCTAAATGGTTAGCTATGTATTTATGGCCCTTGTTACAGTGTTGCTCCCCACAACAGGTGTCATGAAATGACAAAGCCCATATCCAGATAGACATAATGGAACACATTGGATTAGCTCTGAGGGAGCAAACAAACAATTACCCTGCATTTCACAATAAACAATTAGCCTGAATTTCAAAACACACAATTATCCTCTATTTCAAACCAATAATTACTGTTTCTGAGATAAACCTCAGAGTTTGACAGTTGTCAGTTGACCAGGACTGTGTCGATATCCCACATGTGGGGATTCACTAGGTTCACCTTCTCTAGGAAGAACATATTAAAAGCATATTTTGGAGACTCAGGTAGAGTGGCGAATGAGCCTTAAAAGGCCTCACGCCTATAAGATTCATACACAGTGCTCACCTCCGCTATCCATTACTTGCGAGTCATCTAATGCGCTAGCTCATGCCTGTCAGGCTAATTCGAAGCAATGCTGAAAAACCAGCTACTACTGGACAGCTTGCTTCTCTCGTTTAGCACACCTAACGTTCACTTGTTCTTGTTGGCTAAACTGACCAGCTACACTTCATGGTGCTATGGTCAAAAGAGACTCTCAAGACCGAAGAAACAAAGCTATGCACACGATTTTCTTCGGCTAACGTGATACTAGCTAGCATGGTTATTAGCCAACTAGGTGAACACTAGCTAGCTAACCACCAAAAGCCTCACAGCTAAGTGTCGACTAGCATGGTATGGAAGGCCGTCCTTGTTCTCCTGCTCCGCAAAGGTGGTGATCCCTGCAATCTTAATAATTATCACCCAATCTTAAAACGTTCATGTTTAGCGAAAATATTAGAACACTTTCAGCTGCGGTCCTTTTTAGATAGAACATTTATTCTGAAAGCTCACCAGTCAAGCTTTAAGCAAGGACACAACACGATCTCGGCTGCTTCTCTAGTCATAAAGTACATACAGTGCATTCGGAAAGTATTTAGACCCATTGACTTTTTAAAATGTTATATTTAATCTATCTACACAATACCCAATAATGACAAAGGGAAAGCAGGTTTTTAGAAGTTTTTTCAAATGTATGAAAAATAATAAACAGAAATACCTTATTTACATAAGTATTCAGACCCTTTACTATTAGACTCGAAATTGAGCTCAGGAGCATCCTGTTTCCATTGATCATCCTTGAAATGTTTCTACAACTTCATTGGAGTCCACCTCTGGTAAATTCAATTGATTGGACATGAGTTGGAAAGGCCCACTCTTGTCTACAGTATAAGGTTGCACAGTTGACAGTGCATGTCAGAGCAAAAACCAAGCCATGAGGTCGAAGGAATTGTCTGCAGAGCTCTGAGACAGAATTGTGTTTAGGCACAGATCGGGGGAAGGGTACCAAAAACATTTCTGCAGCATTGAAGGTCCCCAAGAACGCAGTGGCCTCCATCATTCTTCAATGGAGGAGGTTTGGAACCACCAAGAGTCTTCCTAGAGCTGTCCGCCGGCCAAAATGAGCAATCAGGGGAGAAGGTGACCAAGAACCCGATGGTCACCCTAATAGAGCTCCAGAGTTCCTCTGTGGAGATGGGAGAACCTTCCAGAAGGACCACCATCTCTGCAGCACTCCACCAATCAGGCCTTTATGGTAGAGTGGCCAGACAGAAGCCACTCCTCAGTGAAAGGCACATGACAGGCCACTTGTTTGCCAAAGGGCACCTAACGGACTCTCAGACCATGAGAAACAAGATTCTGGGGTCTGATGAAACCAAGATTGAACTCTTTGACCTGAATGCCAAGCGTCACGTATGGAGGAAACCTGGCACCATCCCTACAGTGAATCATGGTGGTTGCAGCATCATGCTGTGGGGATGTTTTTCCATCGGCAGGGACTGGGAGACAAGTCAAGAACCTTGATGAAAAACTGCTACAGAGCACTCAGGACCTCAGATTGGGGCGAAGGTTCACCTTCCAACAGTACAACGACCCAGAACGCACAGCAAAGACAATGCAGGAGTGGCTTCGGGACAAGTTTCTGAATGTCCTTTTTAATTTATTTCACCTTTATTTAACCAGGTAGGCTAGTTGAGAACAAGTTCTAATTTGCAACTGCGACCTGGCCAAGATAAAGCGTAGCAATTCGACACATACAACAACACAGAGTTACACATGGAATAAACAAAACATACATTCAATAATACAGTAGAACAAAAGAAAACAAAAAGTCTATATACAGTGAGTGCAAATGAGGTAAGTTAAGGAAATAAATAGGCCATGGTGGTGAAGTAATTACAATATAGCAATTAAACACTGGAATGGTAAATCGGCAGAAGATGAATGTGCAGGTAGAGATACTGGGGTGCAAAGGAGCAAAATAAATAAATACCAGTATGGGATGAGGTAGGTAGATAGATGGGCTGTTCACAGATAGGCTAAGTACAGGTGCAGTGATCTGTAAACTGCTCTGACAGCTGGAGCTTAAAGCTAGTGGGGGAGGTGTGAGTCTCCAGCTTCAGAGATTTTTGCAATTCGTTCCAGTCATGGGCAGCAGAGAACTGGAAGGAAAGACAACCAAAGGAGGAATTGGCTTTGGGGGTGACCAGTGAGATATACCTGCTGGAGCGCGTGCTACGAGTGGGTGCTGCTATGGTGACCAGTGAGCTGAGATAAGGCTGGGCTTTACCTAGCAGAGACTTGTAGATAACCTGTAGCCAGTGGGTTTGGCGACGAGTATGAAGCGAGGGCCAACCAACGAGAGCGTACAGGTCGCAATGGTGGGTAGTGTATGAGGCTTTGGTGACAAAACGGATGGCACTGTGATAGACTGCATCCAGTTTGTTGAGTAGAGTGTTGGAGGCTATTTTATAGATGACATCACCGAAGTCGAGTATCGGTAGGATGGTCAGTTTTACGAGTGTATGTTTGGCAGCATGAGTGAAGGATGCTTTGTTGCGATATAGGAAGCCGATTCTAGATTTAATTTTGGAATGGAGATGCTTAATGTGAGTCTGGAAGGAGAGTTTACAGTCTAACCAGACACCCAGGTATTTGTAGTTGTCCACGTATTCTAAGTCAGAGCCGTCCAGAGTAGTCATGCTGGACGGGCGAGCAGGTGCGGGCAGCGATCGATTGAAAAGTATGCATTTAGTTTTACTTGCGTTTAAGAGCAGTTGGAGGCCACGGAAGGAGAGTTGTATGGCATTGAAGCTCTTCTGGAGGTTAGTTAACACAGTGTCCAAGGAGGGGCCAGAAGTATACAGAATGGTGTCGTCTGCGTAGAGATGGATCAGAGAATCACCAGCAGCAAGAGCAACATCATTGATGTATACAGAAAAGAGAGTCGGCCCGAGAATTTAACCCTGTGGCACACCCATAGAGACTGTCAGAGGTCCAGACAACAGGCCCTCCAATTTGACACACTGAACTCTATCAGAGAAGTAGTTGGTAAACCAGGCGAGGCAATCATTTGCGAAACCAAGGCTGTCGAGTCTGCCAATAAGAATGTTGTGATTGACAGAGTTGAAAGCCTTGGCCAGGTTGATGAATACGGCTGCACAGTAATGTCTCTTATCGATGGCAGTTATGATGTCGTTTAGAACCTACTAACTGTTAGCTTGCCAACAAAGGGTATATAACAAAGTATTGAGATACACTTTTGTTATTGACCAAATACCCATTTCCCGCCATAATTTGCAAATAAATGTATTAAAAATCCTACAATGTGATTTTTTTCCCCCTCATTTTGTCTGTCATAGTTGAAGTGTACCTATGATGAAAATTACAGGCCTCTCTCATCTTTTTAAGTGGGAGAACTTGCGCAATTGGTGGCTGACTAAATACTTTTTTGCCCCACTGTATATACTGTACTCTATACCATCTACTGCTCAGAACATAAGAACATATGAAAGTTGGTGGTTCCTTTTAACATGAGTCTTCAATATTCCCAGGTAAGAAGTTTTAGGTTGTAGTTATTATAGGAATTATAGGACTATTTCTCTCTATACCATTTGTATTTCATATACCTTTGACTATTGGATGTTCTTATGGTATAGTATTGCCAGCCTGATCTCGGGAGTTGATAGGTTTGAAGTCATAAGCAACGCAATGCTTGAAGCACAGCGAAGAGCTGCTGGCAAATGCAGGAAAGTGATGTTTGAATGAATGCTTACGAGCCTGCTGCTGCCTACCACCGCTCAGTCAGACTGCTCTATCAAATATCAAATCATAGACTTAATTATAATTTAATAACACACAGAAATACGCGCCTTAGGTCATTAATATGGTCAAATCCGGAAACTAAAATTCCGAAAACAAATTGTTTATTCAATGTTATGTCATAATTATGTACAATTCTGGCAAAATAAATGAAAAGAAATTCAGGTTTGCAGGCAATATTAACTAAATATGCAGGTTTAAAAATATATACTTGTGTATTGATTTTAAGAAAGGCATTGATGTTTATGTTTAGGTACACTATGGTGCAACAACAGTGCTTTTTTCGTGAATGCACTTGTTAAATCATCACCCGTTTGGCAAAGTAGGCTGTGATTCAATGATAAATTAACAGGCACTGCATCGATTATATGCAACGCAGGACAAGCTAGAAACTAGTAATATCATCAACCATGTGTAGTTAACTAGTGATTTTGTTAAGATGGATGGTTTTTTATAAGATAAGATTAATGCTAGCTAGCAACTTACCTTGGCTCCTTGCTGCACTCTTGTAACAGGTAGTCAGCCTGCCACACAGTCTCCTCGTAGAGTGCAATAATCGGTGTCCAAAAATGCTGATTTTCGATTGTTATGAACCCTAATTAATAGGCCATTCTGATTAATCGGTCAACCTCTATTCTAGTGCTTTGCGGTCTTCGGCTGAGCAGTTGCCATACCAGGCAGTGATGCAACCAGTCAGCTCTCAATGGTGCAGCCGTAGAACCTTTTGAGGATCTGAGGACCCATGCCAAATCTTTTCAGTCTCCTGAGGGGGAATAGGTTTTGTCTTGGTGTGCTTGGACCATGTTAGTTTGTTGGTGATGTGAACACCAAGGAACTTGAACCTCTCAACCTACTCCACTACAGCCCCGTCAATGAGAATGGGGGCATTCTCGGTCCACCTTTTCCTGTAGTCCACAATCATCTCCTTTTTCTTTATCACGTTGTGGGAGAGGGTGTTATCCTGGAACCACATGAACAGGTCTCTGACCTCCTCCCTATAAGTTGTCTCATCATTGCTGTTGATCAGGCCTACCACTGTTGTGTCATCGGCAAACTTAATGATGGTGTTGGAGACGTGCCTGGCCATGCAGTCATGAGTAAACAGGGAGTTTAGGAGGGGACTGAGCACTCACCCCTGAGGGGCACCCCTGTTGAGGATCAGCGTGGCGGATGTGTTGTTACCTACCCTTAACACCTGGGGGGGCGGCCCGTCAGGAAGTCCTGGATCCAGTTGCAGAGGGATGTGTTTAGACCCAGGGTCCTTAGCTTAGGGATGAGCTTTGAGGGCACTATGGTGTTGAACGCTGAGCTGTAGTCAATGAATAGCATTCTCACATAGGTGTTCCTTTTGTCCAAGTGTGAAACGGCTGTGTGGAGTACAATAGAGATTGCATCATCTATGGATCTGTTGGGGCGGTATGCAAATTCGAGTGGGTCTAGGGTTTCTGGGATAATGGTGTTGGTGTGAGCCTTGACCAGCCTTTCAAAGCACTTCATGGCTACAGATGTGAGTGCTATGGGTCGTTAGTCATTTAGGCAGGTTACCTTAGTGCTCTTGGGCACAGGGACTATGGTGGTCTGCTTGAAACATGTTGGCTTTACAGACTCAGACAGAGGTTGAAAATGTCAGTGAAGACACTTGCCAGTTGGTCAACGCATGCTCTGAGTACACGTCCTGGTAATCCGTCTGGCCCTGCGGCCTTGTGAATGTTGACCTGTTTAAAGGTCTTACTCACATTGGCTGCGGAGAACGTGATCACACAGTCGTCCAGAACAGCTGATGCTCTCATGCATGTTTCAGTGTTACTTGCCTCAAAGCAAGCATAGAAGTAAATTAGCTCGTCGGGTAGGCTCGTGCCACTGGGCAGCTCTCGGCTGTGCTTCCCTTTGTAGTCTGGAATAGTTTGCAAGCCCTGCCACATCCGATGTGCGTCGGAGCCAAACTGCTAACGTCAGCACAATTACTGTTCGTTGGGAGCTTTATGAAATGGCTTTCCATGGCCAAGCAGCTGCACACATGCCTAAGATCACCATGCGCATTGCCAAGCGTCGGCTGGAGTGGTGTAAAGCTCGCCACCATTGGACTCTGGAGCAGTGGCGTTCTCTGGAGTGATGAATCACTCTTCACCATCTGGCAGTCCAACAGACTAATCTTGGTTTGGCGGTTGCCAGGAGAACACTTCCTGCCCTAATGCATAATGCCAATTGTAAAGTTTAGGTGGAGGAGGAATAATGGTCTGGGGCTGTTTTCCATGGTTATAGCTAGGCCCCTTACAACCAGTGAAGAGAAAGCTTGACACTACAGCATAGACTTACATTCTACACGATTCTTTGCATCCAAGTTTGTGGCAACATTTTTTTTTTTTTAGAACGACAGATTTGTACCTTGATATTCCATAGAAAATCAGCTGTTTCCAGCTACAATAGTCATTTACAACAGTAACAATGTCTACACTGTATTTCTGATCAATTTGATGTTATTTTAATGGTAAAAAAATGAGCTTTTCTTTCAAAAACAAGGACATTTCTAAGTTACCCCAAACTTTTGAACGGTAGTGTAACTTTCATCCTTGAGAATAACCAGAGGTTGAGAGAGTGGCTCCTTTTAAGGAAGTTGAGGGTTCACTTTATTCGCCACTCTACCCATCTGCTTCCATCAGACACTTTTGATAGGTTCTCTCGAGAGTAGGTGATCCTAGCGAATCGCCACATGTGAGATGTCTCACTCATAATATTAGGGAACAGGAGTTACGCAAGTAACTTTTAGTTTGATTAGCCCACTCTTCACCTATCAGACTGTGTGTGTGTGTGTGTGTGTGTGTGTGTGTGTGTGTGTGTGTGTGTGTGTGTGTGTGTGTGTGTGTGTGTGTGTGTGTGTGTGTGTGTGTGTGTGTGCGTGTCAGTGGTGGGCCGTCAGGGCCAGCAAGGCCTTCTCTGCTGGCCTAAACATCATCAGAATATAATTTTTTTTAAATATATTTTCCCACAAATATGTATTAAATTATTCCCCAGAGTAAGAGTTATACTCTTCATTTCATAGCTTTCCTCTTGGTTGCACTGCTTCCAGCCCCAGGTTGAGATTTGGAGGGCTGGTCTTTATGTTAGATCTTTTATCCAATCATATTCAGCCATCATGTGTTGCCAGGGGTCTAAAATCTGCCCTCAGGCCTTCAGAATCAACGGTGCGGGCGCTTGTAGCTTAAAGTGAATGGAAATGAAAATTTAGTGTCAACCAATCAGCTTTAGAGTTGGCTATTGTACGCCTGCTGGCTGGCTCCAGTGTTACACAGGAGCCAGCTAGCTGGCGTAGTGCGTGCACATCTTTTGATT
Source organism: Oncorhynchus keta (assembly GCF_023373465.1). Lineage (NCBI taxonomy): Eukaryota > Metazoa > Chordata > Actinopteri > Salmoniformes > Salmonidae > Oncorhynchus > Oncorhynchus keta. The sequence continues at coordinate 35,769,781 of NC_068437.1, forward strand.
GGATTACCAATATTGAGAGGCAAGTGAGTGAGTGTAAGGGCACGGAACATTAAAAAGCAGTGACAGCATGGTGGAGGGATGCAGCAATCAATGAGCTACGCTGTGAAGCTGACATTTCCTACTGGATGACTGAGAGTGGCTGACTACACACTGACTCATCTTGGTGTGTGTGTGTGTGTGTGTGTGTGTGTGAGAGAGAGAGAGAGAGAGAGAGAGAGAGAGAGAGAGAGAGAGAGAGAGAGAGAGAGAGAGAGAGAGAGAGAGAGAGAGAGAGAGAGAGAGAGAGAGAGAGAGAGAGAGCTGTGTCGTGTGTGTGGCTCTGCTTGTAGAGATGCTAGGGTACGTGGATATCACAGAGCCTAAATTGAAGTGCATAATGGCTAAATTGAATAATTACTGCCGCCCTAAACAACAATTGAGCCCACTGTTTTTCCTTAACTTCTTATGGATGCAGGGGCAGTATTGAGTAGTTTGGATGAAAAGGTGCCCATTGTAAACGGCCAGCTCCTATATATTTTAAAAACAACCTGAGGATTGATTATAAAAAACGCTTGACATGTTTCTGTGGACATTACGGAAACTATTTGGAATTTGTCTGCGTTGTCGTGACCGCCCTTTCCTGTTGATTTCTTAACATAACGCGCCAAACAAACGGAGGTATTTTGGATATAAAAAGGATCTTTATGGAACAAAAGGAACATTTATTGTGTAACTGCGAGTCTCATGAGTGAAAACATCCGAAGATCAGCAAAGGTAAACGATTAATTTGATTGCTTTTCTGATTTTCGTGACCAATCTACTTGATGCTATTTACATTTACATTTAAGTCATTTAGCAGACGCTCTTATCCAGAGCGACTTACAAATTGGTGCATTCACCTTATGACATCCAGTGGAACAGTCACTTTACAATAGTGCATCTAAATCTTAAAGGGGGGGGGGGGGTGAGAAGGATTACTTATCCTATCCTAGGTATTCCTTAAAGAGGTGGGGTTTCAGGTGTCTCCGGAAGGTGGTGATTGACTCCGCTGTCCTGGCGTCGTGAGGGAGTTTGTTCCACCATTGGGGGGCCAAAGCAGCGAACAGTTTTGACTGGGCTGAGCGGGAACTGTACTTCCTCAGTGGTAGGGAGGCGAGCAGGCAAAAGAGGTGGATGAACGCAGTGCCCTTGTTTGGGTGTAGGGCATGATCAGAGCCTGGAGGTACTGAGGTGACTATGTGTACTTAATGTTTTGTTGAGCGATCGATAAACTTACACAAATGCTTGGTTTGCGATCGCTGTAAGGTATATTTTCAATATCTGACACGACAGGTGGATTAACAAAAGGCTAAGCTGTGTTTTCCTATAATGCACTTGTGATTTCATGAATATAAATATTTTTAGTAATATTCATTGAATGTAGCGCTATGTAATTCAGCGGTTGTTGATGACAATTATCCTGTTAACGGGATTGCAGCCAGAACAAGTTAACCTCTTGCTCCTACCTGACACACGGGCGTCCCATCTAGACATCTGGAAATGCACATGCGCTACGCTAAATGCTAATAGTACTAGTTAAAACTCAAACGTTCATTAAAATACACATGCAGGGTATTGAATTAAAGCTACACTCGTTGTGAATCCAGGCAACAAGTCAGATTTTTAAAATGCTTTTCGGCGAAAGCATGAGAAGCTATTATCTGATAGCATGTAACACCCCAAAAGACCCGCAGGGGACGTAAACAAAATAATTAGCATAGTCGTCGCTACACAAACCGCACAAATAAAATATAAAACATTCATTACCTTTGACCATCTTCTTTGTTGGCACTCCTAGATGTCCCATAATCACTATTGGGTCTTTTTTCCGATTAAATCGGTCCATATATAGCCTAGATATCGATCTATGAAGACTGTGTGATAAACGAAAAAAAAATTGCGTCTTATAACGTAACGTCATTTTTTTAAATTAAAAAAGTCGACGATAAACTTTCACAAAACACTTCGAAATACTTTTGTAATGCAACTTTTGGTATTAGTACACGTTAATAAGCGACGAAATTGATCACGAGGCGATGTATATTCTTTAGCTGTCCGTCTGGAAATAATGTCCGGGTAAATCTCAACCAAAATATCCGGTCGGAGACAGGAAGAACTGCGCTGCCTTGCGTCTGTTTGACCAAGAAACAAATAGTAGGCAAATGACAAGACTCTAGACATCGTGTGGAAGCTGTAGGTATTGCAACCTCAGCCCCATTAAATGTGGTTCACCTTTATCAATGGGTTCAAGTCGCGCATGGATATATTTTTCCATTTTCAGTGATCAGATTTTCCTACACTTTTCGATGAAACGCACGTTCTGTTATAGTCACAGCCGTGATTTAACCAGTTTTATAAACGTCTGAGTGTTTTCTATCCACACATACTAATCATATGCATATACTATATTCCTGGCATGAGCAGCAGGGCGCTGAAATGTTGCGCAATTTTTAACAGAATGTTCGAAAAAGTAGGGGGTAGGAGTAACCGGTTAAGAGATGGAAATGATTGAAAGTCTCCAATGAGCTGGATAGGCTGTTGTGCACTCCCCCTGCTCAGGCACCAAGGAATAAATAGACACACACGGAACCTAAACAGGCTGCGCACATGCACGCCATCGTGCATTAATTAATTTTGTCCCCCCACACCAAACGCGATCACGACACACAGGTGAAAATATCAAAACAAACCAATTATATTATTTTGGAGACAGGTCGAAAAGCATTAAACATTTATGGCAATTTAGCCAGTTAGCTTGCACTTTCTAACTCATTTTACCTATTTAGCTAGCTTGCAGTTGCTAGCTAATTTGTCCTGGGATATATACATTGAGTTGTTATTTTACCTGAAATGCACAAGGTCCTCTACTCCGCCAATTTATCCACACATAAAACGGTCAACCGAATTGTTGGCAACTTTCATAAATTAGGTGCATTACTGCCACTGACTTCGTTCGTCTTTCAGTCACCCACGTGGGTATAACCAATGAGGAGATGGCACATGGGTACATGCTTCTATAAACCAATGAGGAGATGGGAGAGGCAGGACTTGCAGCGCGATCTGCGTCAGAAATAGAACTGATTTCTACTTTAGTCCTTGGCAACTCAGACGCACGAGCAGTGCGGGTGCAATAATTGAATAACACTCGAAGCACGCGACGCAAGCGGTGTGGTTAGCCTGTGAGCCTCTACCAGACAGGGACTCAGGCAATCCAGCTCCAGTGGGCAGGCTGTGCCAAGCTAAAGAGAAATCCTGTCCCTGGCCGATTAACTAACTACCGTGTCTTCCAACATCCCCCACCACCACCACACACACACATACCAGCATACTGTAGGCATACACAGCACAGGCCCAGATTTGAGGCCAGCATACCTCTGGAGGAGAGAGAACAGAAAACAGGACAGGTCGGGCACAGACACACACACAAGCACATACTCCAGGTCATTGAGTCAGGTAGTGTAGGATTATGAGCATTGCCACAACAAACAGAAATCATGTGCTCTGCAATGGACTAAAACAGAATGATAACTGATAGAGATTATCCAGAACTAACAGCCAACAGAGCTGGTGTATGCTTAGTCCAGCATGAGAGAGTGAGAGAGACATCCAGAAAAGAGGAAAAGGTATGTCTAAAGAGAGCAAGATAAGGGCAGAGAAAGAAAAAATGAATGAGAGAGTTAAAGGGGAAGAAAGGCAGACTGTCAGTTAGAGAAATAGACAGTGAAACAAGGAGTGAAACAAGGAGGTGTGTTGCCATGTGTTGTAGCTGCTGGGTGTTTCTTTGATAGCTGGCTGGCTGCTAGCATTCTAAGACTGTTCTGTTTGATAACAGAGCCTGATGACACCCACACTTATCCTAACTGCTGCATCTCTCTCTCTCTCTCTTTCACACACACACACACACACACACACACACACACACACACACACACACACACACACACACACACACACACACACACACACACATACGCTTAACACCCTAAACGCTGCACAGCTCAGTTCACAGAGGAGAACTTAGCCTCAAATCCTATCAATGCTGCAGACTGATGACTAATTCACTCACGTCACCAGCAGTCTGTGTGTGTGCAGGGTTTTTCTGGTTCAAAAAGGAGCTTAGGTGGGGGGCGTGGCAGGGGGCATACCAGGGGGCGCGACAGGCAGCGTACCAGGGGGCGTACCAGGGGGTGCGGTTGGCTCGTTGTAGAGAAATGTTTGTATTTTTAAACCAATTTCATGCAATTCTACAACATTTCTCCATGGAGCTGAGATATAATTCTTTACAATTTAAAGCAAATTTCCTGTTTATTCTATACATTTTGCCATGCAGCTGAGAGAAAATTGTGCAGTTTTAAAGGTACAATCAGCAATATGACGCAGATGCAGAAAGTTAACAGCATAGTAGGTCATTGTACACAAAAACTAAGAACAGAGCACGAGGCTCAACTTCTCTGCTGTTTTGGTCCCAAGGCTCCCACGCTGTAAGAGCGTAACATGATCCCGTGAGCTGACACTGTGTGACTGTGTGAAAGCGAAGTATTGCATCGTGGTCAACTCAATATCTGCAGTGCTGCTCGTGCCAACATCATTTCGCTGAGTCATTTTGCCATGGCTAATACTGTGTTCTATTACTCAAACATAACAACAAAATCTATACTGTTAAGTGTATTGTTTTGGGAATTTTCAAATCTCCCTGACTGTTAAGCATTTATTTTTGGTGGTTGTTAGTTCTCAAAGATTGTATTATTTAAAAATATATCAAATAAAATATACCAGTCAAAAGTTTGGACACACCTACTCAGGTTTTCATCAAGGATCTCTCTGTACTTTGCTCCGTTCATCTTTCCCTCGATCCTGACTAGTCTCCCAGTTCCTACTGCTGAAAAACATCCCCACAGCTTCACCGTAGGGATGGTGCCAGGTTTCCTCCAGACGTGACGCTTCAATCTTGGTTTCATCAGACCAGAGAATAGGTCTTTAGGTGAGTTTTGGCAAACTCCAAGCAGGCTGTCATTTGCCTTTTACTGAGGAGTGGCTTCCGCCTGGCCACTCTACCATAAAGGCCTGATTGGTGGAGTGTTGCAGAGATCGTTGTCTCCACAGAGGAACTCTAGAGCTCTGTCAAAATGACCATCGGGTTCTTCTCCCCGGCCCTTCTCCCCGGATTACTAAGTTTGGCCGGGTTGCCAGCTCTAGGAAGAATCTTGGTGGTTCCAAACTTCTTCCATTTAAGAGTGATGGAGGCCACTGTGTTCTTGGGGACCTTAATTTTTTTTGTATCCTTCCCCAGATCTGTGCCTCGACACAATCCTGGCTCGTAGCTCTACGGATCATTTCCTCAACCTCATAGCATGGTTTTTGCTCTGACATGCACTGTCAACTGTGGGACCTTATACAGTGGGGAGAACAAGTATTTGATACACTGCCGATTTTGCAGGTTTCCTACTTACAAAGCATAAAATGCAAATTAATTACAAATCATTAATGCAAATCATACAATGTGATTTTCTGGATTTTTCTTTTAGATTCCTTCTCTCACAGTTGAAGTGTACCTATGATAAAAATTACAGACCTCTACATTATTTGTAAGTAGGAAACACTGCCGATTTTGCAGGTTATCAAATACTTGTTCTCCCCACTGTATAAGGTCCCACAGTTGACAGTGCATATCAGAGAAAAAACCAAGCCATGAGGTTGAGGGAATTATCCGCAGAGCTACGTGTCCAATCAGTTGAATTTACCACAGTTGGACACCAATCAAGCTGTAGAAACAACTCAAGGATGATCAATGGAAACAGAATCCACCTGAGCTCAATTTTGAGTCTCATAGTCAAGGGTCTGAATAATTATGTAAATAAGATTTCTGTTTTTTATTTTTAATACATTTGCAAACATTTCTACAAACCGGTTTTCGCTTTGTCATTACGGGGTATTGTGTGTGGATTGCTGAGGAAAATGTTTTATTTAATCCATTTGAGAATAAGGCTGTAGCGTAACAACATGTGGAAAATATTAAGGGGTCTGAATACTTTCCCGAAAGCACTGTAACAGGACAGTCAAATAGGCTAGGGAAGTAAGTAGAAAAGCATCTTCCAAATCGATATAATTACTCCTGTATATAGCCTATAGAAATAAATAAAATAATTCAAAATAATTCAATAGAAAGCATGACTTAACCACAGAGGAATGGAAGATAATTAGCTTCTTTAAAAATGTTGCTGTGGATTGTTTCTAATCACAAGCTTCTAGGCCTATGCCTATTTGGGAATGCTGCAATTTGGGCAGAGCGTGTGGCAATAGACCTACCTGATTATTGAGTTGTGGCAGTCAGTGAAAAGCATCTAAAGTATGTGTGAAGATAATGTGTTTAGAGTATAATTTTAAATGTTGAGACAAGCAGAAGGGGAGGGGTGTGTGGTGAAGCAATAAGCAAATCTCTCTCCAGAATGGCTCAACTGTCAATTCTTGCACATTTTTTGTTTCATTATGTGAATTGTTTGTCCTTTGTTTATTTTGATCAATTCCCCATTATACATGTCACCAATAGTAAATATATGTAATAGGGAGTTGATAAAAAGAGTAGCTCATATCAAGACGTATAGAAAGGGAGGCTGAGTAGATAGATGAATGCTATTGAAAGAACCTAAATAACATTTTATGTATTTTTACTTAGTTGACAGTGGAAGTTAAAGGCCTACTGCTGCATTTCCCTATCGGCTATGAGTTCCATGGGCTCATTTCGTTAGCGTCAATGGATCACTGTGTATCAATGTGTCCATATGGCAGAGGCTGGTGCTCTCACATTCGTTGAATTTGAACTTTTAGATTTTTAGCAATCAGATATTTCTGATTAACCATGTGAAGAGGATTTTGAGAAACCAAAATGTTATAATTGAAATCAAACTATTCCACGAAAATGTGCATATTAAAATCATAACTGGATATAAGCTATAAACTTTAAACCTGGTGCGCATCTCTGACCCCCTACACACACACACACGCACACACCAGAACACAGCATGAGTCAAACACTAACATGGACAGTACAGTATATCTTCAGCATGATTCTTTCCCTCTCTATATTTCGCTCTTTCTCTTTCACACACAGACACACACATACCTGAACGAACTGAGCATGTGTCACGTACTGTTCATACTGTACTGATATTATTTATTTATTTTCACCTTTATTTAATTAACCAGGTAAGCTAGTTGAGAACAAGTTCTCATTTACAACTGAGACCGTGCCAAGATAAAGCAAAGCAGTGCGACACAAACAACAACACAGAGTTACACATGGAATAAACAAGGGTACAGTCAATAACACAATAGAAGAAAGAATAAGTATGTATACAGTGTGTGCAAATGGCGTGAGGAGGAAAGGCCATAAATAGGCCATTTTTTTATTTTATCTTTATTTAACTGGGCAAATCAGTTAAGAACCAATTCTTATGTTCAATGATGGCCTAGGAACGGTGGGTTAACTGCCTGTTCAGGGGCAGAACGACAGATTTGTACCTTGTCAGCTCGGGGATTTGAACTTGCAATGCTCAAACCACTAGGCTACCCTGCCGCCATAGTAGCGAAGTAATTACAGTTTAGAAAATGAACACTGGAGTGATAGATGAGCAGATGATGATGTGCAAGTAGAAATACTAGTGTGCAAAAGAGCAGAAAAGTAAATAAAAACAATATGGGGATGAGGTAGGTAGATTGGGTGGGCTATTTACAGATGGGCTATGTACAGCTGCAGCGATCGGTTAGCTGCTCAGATAGCTGATGTTTAAAGTTAGTGAGGGAAATAAAAGTCGCCAGCTTCAGCAATTTTTGCTATTCGCTCCAGTCATTGGCAGCAGAGAACTGGAAGGAGAGTTGGATAGTCAGTTTTACACGGGTATGTTTGGCGGCGTGAGTCAAGCAGGCTTTGATGCAAAATAGGAAGCCGATTCTAGATTTAATTTTGGGTTGGAGATGTTTAATATGAGTCTGGAAGGAGAGTTTACAGTCTAGCCAGACACCTAGGTATATGTAGTTGTCCACATATTCTAAGTCAGAACCATCCAGAGTAGTGATGCTAGTCGGGCGGACGGGTGCGGGCAGCGAATGGTTGATAAGCATGCATTTGGTTTTACTAGCGTTTAAGAGCAGTTGGAGGCAACGGAAGGAGTGTTGTATGTTATTGAAGCTTGTTTGGAGGTTAGTTAACACAGTGTCCAAAGAAGGGCCAAATGTATACAGAATGGTGTCGTCTGCGTAGAGGTGGATCAGGGAATCACCCACAGCAAGAGCGACATCATTGTTATATACAGAGAAAAGAGTCGGCCTGAGAATTGAACCTTGTGCTACCCTCATAGAGACTGCCAGAGGTCCAGACAACAGGCCCTGCGATTTGACACACGGAACTCTGTCTGAGAAGTAGTTGGTGAACCAGACGAGGCGGTCTTTTGAGAAATCAAGGCTGTTGAGTCTGCCGATAAGAATACAGGGATTGTCGAAAGCCTTGGCCAGGCCGATGAATACGGCTGCACAGTACTCTCTTTTATCAATGGCGGTTATGATATTGTTTAGTACCTTGAACGTGGCTGATGTGCACCCGTCACCAGCTCAGAAACAGGATTGATCATTTTAGAAAGAGAGGGTCCAGATTGTCTAGCCCAGCTGATTTGTACTGGTCCAGGTTTTGCTGCTCTTTCAGAACATCAGCTATCTGGATTTGGGTGAAGGGGAAGCTGGGGAGGCTTGGGCAAGTAGCTGCGGGGGGTGCGGAGCTGTTGGCCGGGGTTGGGGTAGCCAGGAGGAAAGCTTGGCCAGCCGTAGAGAAATGCTTCTTGAAATTCTCGATTATTGTGGATTTATCAGTGATGACAGTGTTACCTAACCTCAGTGCAGTGGGCAGCTTGGAGGAGGTGCTCTTATTCTCCATAGACTTTACAGTGTCCCAAAGCTTTTTGGAGTTAGAGCTACAGGATGCAAATTTCTGTTTGAAAAAGCTAGTCTTTGCTTTCCTGACTGACTGCGTGTATTGGTTCCTGACTTCCCTGAAAAGTTGCATATTGCGGGGACTATTCAATGCTAGGGCAGTCCGCCACAGGATGTTTTTGTGCTGGTCGAGGGCAGTCAGGTCTGGAGTGTTCTACATTTTTGATGCTTATTTAAGAAGGTGAGGAAATTACTTTTAAAGAACGACCAGGCATCCTCGACTGACGTGATCAATATCTTTCCAGGATACCCGGGCCAGCTCGATATCCTTCCAGGATACCCGGGCCAGGTCGATTAGAAAGGCCTGCTCACAGAAGTGTTTTAGGGAGCATTTGACAGTGATGAGGGGTGGTTGTTTGACCGCTGACCCATAGCGGATGCAGGCAATGAGGCAGTGCTCGCTGAGATCCTGATTGAAAACAGCAGAGGTGTATTTGGAGGGCAAGTTGGTCAGGATAATATTTATGAGGGAGCCCATGTTTCTGGATTTAGGATTGTACCAGGTTTAGGGTTGTCCTTGATAATTTGTGTGAGATTGAGGGCATCTAGTTTAGATTGTAGGACTGCCGGGGTGTTAAGCATTTCCCAGTTTAGGTCACCTAACAGAATGAACTCTGAAGGTAGATGGGGGGCAATCAATTCACATATGGTGTCCAGAGCACAGCTGGGTGCTGAGTGGGGTCTATAACAGGCGGCAACAGTGAGAGACTTATTTCTGGAGAGATTCTTTTTTTAATTAGAAGCTTGAACTGTTTGTGCATAGACCTGGAAAGTATGACAGAACCTTGCAGGCTATCTCTGCAGTAGATTGCAACTCTTCCCCCTTTGGCAGTTCTATCTTGACAGAAAATGTTGTAGTTGGGTATGGAAATCTCAGAATTTTTGGTGGCCTTCCTAAGCCAGGATTCAGAAATGGCAAGGACATCAGGGTTGGCGGAGTGTGCTAAAACAAACTTAGGGAGGAGGCTTCTGATGTTAACATGCATGAAACCAAGGCTTCTTCGGTTACAGAAGTCAACAAATGAGAGTGCCTGGGGACACGTAGGGCCTGGGTTAACCTCCACATCACCCGAGGAACAGAGTAGGATGAGGGTACGGCTAAAGGCTATCAAAACTGGTCGTCTAGTGCATTGGGGACAGAGAATAAAAGGAGCAGATTTTTGGGCGTGGTAGAATAGATCCAGGGCATAATGTACAGACAGGGATATGGTGGGGTGCAGGTACAGTGGAGGTAAACCCAGGCACCGAGTGATGATAAGAGAGGTTGCATCTCTGGACGGGCTAGTTATGCTGGGTGAGGTCACCACATGTGTGTAAGGTGGGACAAGGGAGGTATCTGAGGCATGTTGAGTGCTCCGCAGTAAACTAAGACAATAATAACTATCCTAATCCACAGTGTACAAGGCATATTGACATTTGAGAGAGACATAAAGCGAGGCATAAAGCAATCACAGGTGTTGATTGGGAGAGCTAACTAAGGCAACAACAGGTAAGACAACAACAGCTAATCAGCAAAGACAACAACAACAATTTGCCATCGTGACCCCACTAAAATGTCATTCACACACACACACACACACACACACACACACACACACACACACACACACACACACACACACACACACACACACACACACACACACACACACACACACACACACACACACACACACACACACACACGCACACACACTGCTCAGTGTCTCATGCAGGTCTCTGACTGCAAATATGCAAGCCTGCAGAATCCTGCTGCCCCCAGAGAGTAGCTCTCTGTCCTGCTGCGTCTGCAGTTCTCTCTCCTCACACACATCCATCCTGCCTGTCCCGTCTGTCACAGCCTCCCCCGCTCTCTCTCTCTCTCCCTATTTATCTTTCCCTCTCTCCCCTCCTTCTATCACTCTGCCCCCACCCTCTTCCCTTGTTCTCCCCCATCTCTTCTCCACACCGCTAGCTGTGTGAAGGTGAGTCAGTTCCCAGTGGCATTACACTACAGTACATAATGGAATGCTTCCACAAACAAACGCAGCTCTCCTGTGAATATATGCAGATGTAGGGGGATGATGTCTCTCCTCCACCTCCCGTGCACATTCCCAGGCTGTTAGGGATCATGTAGTGGCGCAGTGGTCTAAGGCACTGCATCTCAATGCTAGAGATGTCACGACAGACCCTGGTTTGATTCCGGTGGATTACCACCTACAGTGATTGGGAGTCCCGTAGGGCGGCGCAAAATTTGCCCAGTCTCGTCTGGGTTAGGGTTTGGCCGGGATAGGCCGTCATCATAAATAAGAATTTGTTCTTCACTGACTTGCCTAGTAAAATAAAAGTAGGAGGCTATGTATGATCTGTTCCTGCCTGCCCTGTCATTTTTCTCTAGTGTGCTGCTGTCCCCCTGTCTCTCTCTGTCTGTATGGTGTCCTTGAATTGTGAACAGTCAGTGATACAGAACTTTGGTACCACTCAGGTATTGCCAGACTGACAGCAAAGTTGGAGGTCACAGACAGAAGGTTGTGAGGAGGACAGAGGAAGGGTGTAGTGTACAGTATCTGCCTTTTCCTAGCATTAAAAGCTATTTCATGAGTGAATGGGATTGTGTAATGGATGATGGCACCAGCATTATGAAGTATGTGTCCCAGTGGCACAGTAACTGGGGGTTGTTTTCTTAATGGATGTGTCTGCTACTGCTAATGACCTGAGATGGATGTTACCATCCATCCTCAGTCATGGGTAATAGATGTCTTAGTCTATGGAGGTGTGGTGTGTGTTTATGCATAGTCATCAAATCAAATGTATTTATATAGCCCTTCGTACATCAGCTGATATCTCAGAGTGCTGTACAGAAACCCAGCCTAAAACCCCAAACAGCAAGCAATGCAGGTGTAGAAGCACGGTGGCTAGGAAAAACTCCCTAGAAAGGCCAAAACCCAGGACGAAACCTAGAGAGGAACCAGGCTATGTGGGGTGGCCAGTCCTCTTCTGGCTGTGCCGGGTGGAGATTATAACAGAACATGGCCAAGATGTTCAAATGTTCATAAATGACCAGCATGGTCGAATAATAATAAGGCAGAACAGTTGAAACTGGAGCAGCAGCACGGCCAGGTGGACTGGGGACAGCAAGGAGTCATCATGTCAGATAGTCCTGGGGAATGGTCCTAGGGCTCAGGTCCTCCGAGAGAGAGAAAGAAAGAGAGAAGGAGAGAATTAGAGAACGCACACTTAGATTCACACAGGACACCGAATAGGACAGGAGAAGTACTCCAGATATAACAAACTGACCCTAGCCCCCCGACACATAAACTACTGCAGCATAAATACTGGAGGCTGAGACAGGAGGGGTCAGGAGACACTGTGGCCCCATCCGAGGACACCCCCGGACAGGGCCAAACAGGAAGGATATAACCCCACCCACTTTGCCAAAGCACAGGCCCCACACCACTAGAGGGATATCTTCAACCACCAACTTACCATCCTGAGACAAGGCTGAGTATAGCCCACAAAGATCTCCGCCACGGCACAACCCAAGGGGGGCGCCAACCCAGACAGGATGACCACATCAGTGAATCAACCCACTCAGGTGACGCACCCCTTCCAGGGACGGCATGAGAGAGCCCCAGTAAGCCAGTGACTCAGCCCCTGTAATAGCGTTAGAGGCAGAGAATCCCAGTGGAAAGAGGGGAACCGGCCAGGCAGAGACAGCAAGGGCGGTTCATTGCTCTAGAGCCTTTCCGTTCACCTTCCCACTCCTGGGCCAGACTACACTCAATCATATGACCCACTGAAGAGATGAGTCTTCAGTAAAGACTTAAAGGTTGAGACCGAGTTTGCGTCTCTGATATGGGTAGGCAGACCGTTCCATAAAAATGGAGCTCTATAGGAGAAAGCCCTGCCTCCAGCTGTTTGCTTAGAAATTCTATGGACAATTAGGAGGCCTGCGTCTTGTGACCGTAGCGTACGTGTAGGTATGTACGGCAGGACTAAATCAGAGAGATAGGTAGGAGCAAGCCCATGTAATGCTTTGTAGGGTAGCAGTAAAACCTTGAAATCAGCCCTTGCTTTGACAGGAAGCCAGTGTAGAGAGGCTAGCACTGGAGTAATATGATCAAATTTTTTGGTTCTAGTCAGGATTCTAGCAGCCGTATTTAGCACTAACTGAAGTTTATTTAGTGCTTTATCCGGGTAGCCGGAAAGTAGAGCATTGCAGTAGTCTAACCTAGAAGTGACAAAAGCATGGATTAATAGTGAGGACAAGTATCCTTCACTGGCTGGGTCTCTCGGTCCACTTTGCAGGTGTGAGATAGATGTATGAGTGTGTCTCTGTGTCTGCAGGTACCACAATGGATATGTGTGTGTCGCACAGCACAGGTGTTGTTTAAGCAATAAGGCATGAGAACCCAGGGATTATCACTTAATGTTTCAGCATGATAATTCACGACCCCATGTTGCAAGGATTTGTACACAATTCCTGGAAGCTGAAAATGTCCCAGATCTTCCATGGCCTCCATACTCACAAGACATGTCACCCATTGAGCATGTTTGAGTTGTTCTGTCTCGACAGCATGTTCCAGTTTCTGCTAATATCCAGTAACTTCGCACAACCATTGAAGAGGGGTGGAACAACATTCCACAGGCCACAATCAACAGCCTGATCAACTCTATGCAAAGGAGATGTGTCACACTGCATGAGACAAATGGTGGTCACACCAGATACTGACTGGTTTTCTGATCCACGCCCCTACCTTTGTTAAGGTATCTGTGACCAACAGATGCATATCTGTATTCCCAGTCATGTGAAATCCATAGATTAGGGTGTGAAGTGAGGGCCAGCAGCATACCACCCTGCATACCACTGCTGGCTTTATTCTGAAACTAAGCAGGGTTGGTCCTGCTGCTGGAAGTGGTGTTGCAGGGCCAGTAGGAGGCCCTCTTTCCTCTGGTCTAAAACATATCCCAATTCCCCAGGGCAGTGATTGGGGACACTGCCCTGTGTAGGGTGCCGTCTTTCAGATGGGACATTAAACTTGTGTCCTGACTCTCTGAGCTCATTAAAGATCCCATGGCACTTATCGTAAGAGTAGGGGTGTTAACCCTGGTGTCCTGGCTAAATTACCAATCTGGACCTCAAACCATCACAGTCACCTAATAATCCCCAGTTTACAGTTGGCTCATTCATCCCCCTTCTCTCCCCTGAAACTATTCCCCAGGTCGTTGCTGTAAATGAGAATGTGTTCTCAGTCAATTTACCTGGTAAAATAAAAAATTGTTGCGTTTATATTTTTCTTCAGTGAAAGTTTTATTTCATCCTTCCACCAGACAATATAGTATTGGCTAAAGCCTGTTGTTAGTTCTGAGTAAGGGTGTGCCGAGTGGTCGGAGAAAACGAATTTCGTAACGAATATGATACATTTTCTGAGTAAGATTATGATCAAAATATTTTCGGGTGCCAGCAAGCATCTTTTCTAAACCATACTGTCTTGTCTTTGAGTCAGTCATGTGTGTGGTCTAAATAACTCGACTGACTAGTTTGCCTGTCTGTAAAGAGAAGGGCTGGCAGTATGTTGATCCTGCCTCTCTGATTGGATGGAGTGAAGCTGTATTTCACCTGGTTGCCCATAATTTTACCCGATCACTTTTCCTCACGTTTTCAGTCTGATCATTTAGATTGCTGCTACCTGCTACTATGATAAATCACATGGTTGAGTACATTTTCTCCCAAACTATCAATGTGCATAATATCTAACAAGTGGGGCAAGGGTAGAGAGAAAAATGAACCGCTAATGCACTTTCTGACTGATCTGCCCAATGCAAGTTGAGGGCACACAGACACAAACACACCCACCCGTCCGCATGCAGCTCCTAATCTGCAGCTTTTTTTGCAGTGAGAACGTGCAGGGAGGTATTTTGCCAACACCTATTTAGGCATATTAAAACACTTAAGTTTTTTCCGATCACAAGTATCATCCGATCCAACAATCAACTCTCAATTTACTGATACAATTATGAATACCTGTATGGCCATGTCGGCACACCCCTAGTTCTGAGGTTCTGAAATTGCTGACCAAACAGGCTGGTGGTTATTTTATATTATCATGTTTTGAGCCAGCCGTTCATTATATTCATTCCAAGTTGCTATGCTGAACAAATCATTGGCATGAAGCTAGCTAGCAGAGGTGCAATGATGACGAGAGACAATAACTTCAATAAATAATTATTTAATAAATAATTGATAAATAGGCAACAAAAACTTCAGCGAATAATGATTGAATAAATAATGTATAAATAGGCGACAATCCCCTTTAGAATGCCTCAAATTGTATTGTGTTACAAAGTGGGATTAAAATTGATTTAATTGTCATTTTCTGTCTATGATCTACACAAAATACTCTGTAATGTATGTATTCACCCCCCTGAGTCAATACATCTTAGAAACACATTTGGCAGTAATTACAGCTGTGAGTCTTCTTGAGTAAATCTCATAACTGCTTTACACACCTGTATTGTGCAATATTTGCCTGTTATTCTTTTCTAAATTCTTTAAACTCTGTCAAGGTTTTCAGGATCACGGATAGACAGCAATTTTCAACTCTTGTCACAGATAAGTTTGTGACTCAGAAACATCCACTATCTTCTTGGTAAGCATGTTGTTATTGTCCTGCTGAAAGGTGAATTCCTCTCCCAGTGTCTGGTGTAAAGCAGACTGAAGCAGGTTTTCCTCTAGGATTTTGGCTGTGCTGAGCTCCACCCAGTTTATTTTCATCCTGAAAAATTGCCCAGTCTTTGCCAATGTCAAATATACCATGATGCAGCCACCACCATGCTTGAAAAAAGGAGGCAGTTACTCAGTGATGGATCCCTCCGGATATACTGTCCACGTCCATCCAGCAGGGTTCTCCATACATCGCACGGACAGAAAGAAAGGAAGAAAAATAAAGGTGAAATGTATGTTTCATGATGAACTACTCATGGTGTGATCTGGAATACCTCACCATCAAATGTCAACCTCATTACCTCCTGAGAGAATTATCTTCGGTTATCGTCCTGGCCGTGTATATTCCCCCTCAAGCCAACACCGTAACGGCTCAAGGAACTACATTGGACTTTGTGCAAACTGAAAAACACATGTTCTGAGGTAGCATTTACTGTAGCTTGGGAATTAATAAAGCGAATCTGAGAAAAACAGTACCAAAGATTTATCAACTCGCTCATCGAAAACTCTTGATCATTGCTACTCCCCCTTCCTGGGATGGCTACAAGGCCCTCCCCCGCCCTCTCTTTGGCAAATCAGATCATGCCTCTATTCTGCTACTCCCCTCCTATAGGCAGAAATTTAAACAGGAAGTACCAATCAGAATTGTTTTGATCAAGCGGACTGGGATATGTTCCGTGTTGCCTCTGAGAATAGCATTGACGTATACACTGACTCAGTGATTGAGTTTATCAGGAAGTGCATAGAGGATATTGTTCCTACTAGGCGAAATAGAACTTATCCGAACCAAACACCGTGCATAGAAGGCAATATTTGCACAAAACTGAAAGCGCAAACCACCACATTTAACCATGGAAAGGTAACTGGAAACATTGAGCATTCCAGCTATGCCCTCCGTATAGCAATTAAACAGCCAAAAGATCAGTACAGGGACAAAGTGGAGTTGCAATTCAACAGCACAGACACGACATTCTAGACAATCGCGGATTGTAAAGTCGTAGACAACGACATTTCACTCCCGGACAAACCTAAAACTTTCTTTGCCCGCTTCAATAAAAACACAGTGCCGCCGATGCGTGCCGCTGCCACCCACTAGGACTGTGAGCTCTCGTTCTCTGTGGCCGACCTGAGTAAGACATTTAAGCGTGTTAATCCTCACAAGGCTGCCGGCCCAGATGGCATCCCAAGCCCCGTCTTCAGAGCATGGGCAGACGAGCTGGCTGGAATATTTACGGACATATTCAATCTCTCCCTATCCCAGTCTGTTGTCCCCACTTGCTTCAAGTTGTCCACTATTGTTCCTGTGTAACCGTTTTATAAAATTGATTTGTCTGTCTCTAGCGATCTGAGAATGTAATGTGTGTTTGCGTGCGCGTGTGTATATGTGTGTACAAGGGTGCGCTAGTGCTATCGATATGTATCTTTGGTTTTCATTGGAACTGCATATCAGTGTCTCAATGTTATTTTTCTGTGTCTGCAGGTGTTTGGGGGTTATTATCACTTCCGGCATCACACCGTGGTGAAGAGATCCCTATCAGGCCACAGGGGAACACACGTACGACTACAGAAGGAACCACAGGTAGGTTACTGTACACAGCCAATGCACCATATAGCAAGGTTTCCCAAATCTTCACTACTCAAGTGCATGCCATGTTGCCAACATATTTTCCAAAACAATTAGGCCTACAAGTAAAAATGCAAAGAACGTTTCTATCATGAAACGTTTGGTGCCATCATGGAGGACAGTTTGTCAAACTCTCTACATACTGTTCCCTATATCAACAGCTTTGCACACTTCCATCCATATGCTTCTGTTCTGACCTCCCCCAGGTGTGTGGAGTCATAAATATGCAAATCTTCCTCCAAACAACACAACAACAACAGCTGGTCTGTGTGTTTGCGTTCTCATTTTGCGGCAAGTCTTGTAAAAGCATTGTTTTTATCCAAATGTTAATGAGAAGAGGATTCCAGACATTGGCCCATCTGTTACACAAAGACGTTCACAGCTCGAGGAGTAAGCTTCATTTAGGCAGCTGGCTGTAAATGAGCTCTCAGCTCTCGCAGCCCAAGAGAACTAGTCTTTTTTACCTCAAAGTCAGCTTGTTCAATTCAAATCCTCCAGCATAATTCTGCATCAAAACTCTACTTGTCATGTTCAGTTCCTCTAGCATGCGCTCATTCTGCATTCTGCAGTATAGTTACAGGCAGAACTGTGTTGTTTGGATGGGGAGATGGAGGTAGGGGACCTTGTCTGCAGGGTAGCTAAACACTGGGGTCATAGTTATATAGTGAAAAAAAAAGTATGCAAGCATTTCGCTACACTCGCAATAACATCTTCTAAGCATGTGTATGTGACCAATCAAATTTGAATTGAAGTGAAAACAGGTGTGCCGTGAACGACCTGCAGCTAGCTGTCCCTCCTAGCCAGGGTCAAGTTCTTGAAAGGTAGTGTATGTACATCCAGCAGTTTTCCTGATGCGGAGCCCAAAAAAACAGAAAAAGAAAAACTGATGTAGACGCCTGTTGCAATTAGAAACAGTATACAGGAGCTGTCAACAGTGCAGGTATCTATTCCTTTCTTCAGGCTTTTCTGCCCTTTTCCAGAAAGAGAAAGGAGCTTTCACCCAGGCATAGCTATGTCAACCTAAGTGGACAGTGAGCCACTTGGCTATGATAAGCTATAGAAAGCTGTGGGTGTCAGTCTAGCTGGAAGCTTAGTGAAGATTACATTCAAAAAGCAATAAGATACAGTAGGCGTAAAAGATAACTGTAGAAATAAGATCTGTGAGAAAGTAATAAGATGGAGAGATCAGATAAGATAGGAAGGAATGAGAGAAGGAGATGGAGGCAGGAATCCATCTAACTTAGGGTGCTTTGGTATTTGGGTAGGAATCAGTCTTACTGTATATAATATAATAATAATAATAATATATGCCATTTAGCAGACGCTTTTATCCAAAGCGACATACAGTCATGTGTGCATACATTCTACGTATGGGTGGTCCCGGGAATCGAACCCACTACCCTGGCGTATATATACAATATATCTACAGTGCATTTGGGAAAAGTATTTAGACTGTCACGCCCTGACCTTAGTATCCTTGTTTTTCTTTATTATTTTGGTTAGGTGCCATGAAGCCAGCTTTACGCATCTGGTCTTCAGTGCGTCTCCTCGAGCCAGCGTACATGGCACCAGCCTTACGGTTCGCCAGCACAGCCCAGTGCGGCCTATTCCACCTCGCCGCACTGGTCGGGCTACGGGGAGCATCCAACCAGGTAAGGTTGGACAGGCTCGGTGCTCAAGAGCTCCAGTGCGCCTGCACGGTCCGGTCTATCCAGTGCTACCTCCACGCACCAGCCCTCCGGTGGCAGCCCCCCGCACCAGGCTGTCTCTCCGTCTTTTGCCTACAGGTGCTCCCGCCTGTCCAGCGCTGCTAGAGCCTTCCTCCTCTCCAGCGCTGCCAGAGTCTCCCATCTGTCCTGAGCTGCCAGAGTCTCCCATCTGTCCTGAGCTGCCAGAGTCTCCCGCCTGTCCTGAGCTGCCAGCGTCTCCCGCCTGTCCTGAGCTGCCAGCGTCTCCCGCCTGTCCTGAGCTGCCAGAGTCTCCCGTCTGTCCTGATCTGCCAGAGTCTCCCGTCTGTCCTGATCTGCCAGAGTCTCCCGTCTGTCCTGATCTGCCAGAGTCTCCCGTCTGTCCTGATCTGCCAGAGTCTCCCGTCTGTCCTGAGCTGCCAGAGCCCACAGTCTGTCCTGAGCCGTCAGTCAACCAGGACCTGCCAGAGCCGTCAGCCAGCCAGGACCTGCCAGCCAGCCAGGACCTGCCAGAGCCGTCAGCCAGCCAGGACCTGCCAGAGCCGTCAGCCAGCCAGGAGCTGCCAGATCCGTCAGCCAGCCAGGAGCTGCCAGAGCCTGAGCTACCCCTCAGTCCGGAGCTGCCCCTCAGTCCAGAGCTGCCCCTCAGTCCGGAGCTGCCCTTCAGTCCGGAGCTGCCCCTCAGTCCAGTGGGGCCCTTTAGTAGGGTTGCCAGTCCTAGGTTGGCGGCGAGTGTCGCCGTTCCTAGGAGGCCACAAAAGCGGACAAAAGCGGAAATAACGGAATTATCACATTTACATAAGTATTCAGACCCTTTACGAAATACTTTGTTGAAGCGGCTTTGGCAGGGATTACAGCCTCGAGTCTTCTTGGGTATGACGCTACAAGCTTGGCACACCTTTATTTGGGGGATTGGTCCCATTCTTCTCTGCAGATACTCTCAAGCTCTGTCAGGTTGGATGGGGAGTGTCACTGCACAGCTATTTTCAGGTCTCTCCAGAGATGTTGGATCGGGTTCATGTCCGGGCTCTGGCTGGGCCACTCAAGGACATCCAGAGACTTGTCCCGAAGCCACTACTGCGTTGTCTTGGCTGTGTGCTTATGGACGTTGTCCTGTTGGAAGGTGAACCTTAGCCCCGATCTGAGTTCCTGAATGCTCTGGAGGAGGTTTTCATCAAGGATCTCTCTGTACTTTGCTCCGTTCATCTTTCCCTTGATCCTGACTAGTCTCCCAGTCCCTGCTGCTGAAAAACACCCCCACAGCCTCACCGTAGGGAGGGTGCCAGGTTTCCTCCAGACGTGACGCTATTCATTCAGGCCAAAGAGTTCAATTTTGGTTTCATCAGACCAGAAAATCTTGTTTCTCATGGTCTGAGAGTCCTTAGGTGCCTTTTGGTAAACTATTTTACTGAGGAGTGGCTTTCATTCGGCCACTCTACCATAAAGGCCTGATTGGTGAAGTGCTCTAGAGATGTTTGTTCTTCTAGAAGGTTCTCTAGAGCTCTGTCAGAGTGACCATTGGGATCTTGGTCAACTCCCTGACCAAGGCCCTTCTCCCCGATTGCTCAGTTTGGCCGGGCGGCCAGCTCTAGGAAGAGTCTTAGTGGTTCTAAACTTCTTCCATTTAAGAGTGATGGAGGCGACTGTGTTCTTGGGGACCTTCAATCCTGCAGACATTTTTTGGTACCCTTCCCCAGATCTGTGCCTCGACACAATCCTCTCTCAGAGCTATACAGATAAATTCTACGACCTCGTGACTTGGTTTTTGCTCTGACATGCACTGTCAACTGTGGGACCTTATATAGACAGTTGTGTGCCATTCCAAATCATGTCCCATCAATTGAATTTACCACTGGTGGACTCCAATCAAGTTGTAGAAACATCTCAAGGATGATCAATGAAAACCGGATGCACCTGAGCTCAATTTTGAGTTCTCACAGCAAAGGGGTTGAATACTTGTGTAATAAGGTATTTCTGTTATTTGATTTTAATAAATTAGCTAAAAATTCCAAAACCTGTTTTCACTTTGTCTTTATAGGGTATTGTGTGTAGATTGATGAGAAAATATATATATATTTAATCAATTTTAGAATAAGGCTGTAACAACTAGAGGTCGACCGATTATGATTTTTGAACGCCGATACCGATTATTGGAGGACCAAAAAAAGCAGATACCGATTAATCAGCCGATTTAAAATAATAAAAAAAATGTGTTTGTAATAATGACAATTACAACAATACTGAATTAACACTTATTTTAACTTAATATAATACATCAATAAAATCAATTTAGCCTCAAATAGATAATGAAATGTGTTCAATTTGGTTTAAATAATGCAAAAACAAAGTGTTGGAGAAGAACGTAAAAGTGCAATATTTGCTATGTAAGAAAGCTAACGTTTCAGTTCCTTGCTCAGAACATGAGAAATATGAAAGCTGGTGGTTCCTTTTAACATGAGTCTTCAATATTCCCAGGTAAGAAGTTTTAGGTTGTAAGTTATAATAGGACTATTTTCCTCTATACCATTTGTATTTCATTAACCTTTGACTATTGGATGTTCTTATAGGCACCCTCTCCTCGCTCCTCCCTGGGCTCGAACCAGCAACACATCGACAACAGCCACCACATCGAAGCAGCGTTACCCATGCAGAGCAAGGGGAACAACCACTCCAAGGCTCAGAGCGAGTGAAGTTTGAAACGCTATTAGCGCAAGCTAACTAGCCAGCCATTTCACTTCAGTCACACCAGCCTCATCAAATCAAATCAAATCAAATGTATTTATATAGCCCTTCGTACATCAGCTGATATCTCAAAGTGCTGTACAGAAACCCAGCCTAAAACCCCAAACAGCAAACAATGCAGGTGTAAAAGCACGGTGGCTAGGAAAAACTCCCTAGAAAGGCCAAAACCTAGGAAGAAACCTAGAGAGGAACCGGGCTATGTGGGGTGGCCAGTCCTCTTCTGGCTGTGCCGGGTAGAGATTATAACAGAACATGACCAAGATGTTCAAATGTTCATAAATTACCAGCATGGTCGAATAATAATAAGGCAGAACAGTTGAAACTGGAGCAGCAGCACAGTCAGGTGGACTGGGGACAGCAAGGAGCCATCATGTCAGGTAGTCCTGGGGCACGGTCCTAGGGCTCAGGTCCTCCGAGAGAGAGAAAGAAAGAGAGAATTAGAGAAAGCATATGTGGGGTGGCCAATCCTCTTCTGGCTGTGCCGGGTGGAGATTATAACAGAACGTGGCCAAGATGTTCAAATGTTCATAAATGACCAGCATGGTTGAATAATAGTAAGGCAGAACAGTTGAAACTGGAGCAGCAGCATGGCCAGGTGGACTGGGGACAGCAAGGAGTCATCATGTCAGGTAGTCCTGGGACATGTTCCTAGGGCCCAGGCCAGTTGAAACTGGAGCAGCAGCATGGCCAGGTGGACTGGGGCATGGTCCTAGGGCTCAGGTCCTCCGAGAGAGAGAAAGAAAGAGAGAAGGAGAGAATTAGAGAATGCACACTTAGATTCACACAGGACACCGAATAGGACAGGAGAAGTACTCCAGATATAACAAACTGACCCTAGCCCCCCGACACATAAACTACTGCAGCATAAATACTGGAGGCTGAGACAGGAGGGGTCAGGAGACACTGTGGCCCCATCTCGGGAGTTGATAGGTTTGAAGTCATAATCAGAGCAATGCTTGACGCACAACGAAGAGCTGCTGGCAAAACGCAGGAAAGTGCTGTTTGAATGAATGTTTACGCGCCTGCTTCTGCCTACCACCGCTTAGTCAGATACTTAGATACTTGTATGCTTGTATGCTCAGTCAGATTATATGCAACACAGGACAAGCTAGATAATATCTAGTAATATCATTAACCATGTGTAGTTAACTAGTGATTATGATTGATTGTTTTTTATAAGATAAGTTTAATGCTAGCTTGCAACTTACCTTGGCTTACTGCATTTGTGTAACAGGCAGTCTCCTTGTGGAGTGCAACGAGAGAGAGGCAGGTCGTTATTGCGTTGGACTAGTTTGGATTCCCCGAGCTGACAAGGTGAAAATCTGTCTTTCTGCCCCTGAACGAGGCAGTTAACCCACCGTTCCTAGGCCGTCATTGAAAATAAGAATGTGTTCTTAACTGACTTGCCTAGTTAAATAAAGATGAAATAAAGGTGTCAAAATTGTTATTGTTATGAAAAATTGAACTCGGTCCTAATTAATCGGCAATTCCGATTAATCGGTCGACCTCTAGTAACAACAAAATCTGTAAAAAGTCAAGGGGTCTGAATTCTTTCTGAATGCACTGTATATACTACTACTGTAATTTGAGGTAAAGAGTAGTTTCCTGTATATATCCTGTCGTGGAAATTCAGTTCTGAGAGAGATTTGCTTACTTATTCAAACAATCATCTTTATTTAATATTGATTAATTATTGCAATAATGAGGCTGGTCGACCCCCCACCCTTGAGTGTTGGACCGAGAAACCTAATCTTTACACAAATGCAGAGTCCTATATATAGCTGACACTAACAATGCTCAGTCATGGTTGGTTCAACCCCCCTCATACAGATTGGGGCATCATAAACCACTATGGGTCCATCCTGTCATTATCTGCACGTGGGTTGTCTTAACCCCAAACTGGCTTAGTTTCCCAGATAATTTTGAGACAATGAGGGATTGTCCTACACCTAAGCTATCTCTAAAACACATTCTTGTCTCTGTAATGCAGTCTTTAACCCGTTTGTCAGCTCAAGCCATCTCCAGTGACCAAACACCCAGATTAGCTGCAGGGAACTAGAGTGGAGACCATAAAAACAATGACACTAGTAGGACAGAAATGTCTTACTATTAGTTAAATATCAATTATTAACCATTAATATAAAATTAACCAGGTAAATATGCAATTTTTCTATCACAATCCCTATGCTCATTCAGGAGGACTCTTTAGACAGTTTCAAAGGGCAACTTCAACCTGGTCACACACACACATACTCTAGTTAACCCCAGGCTGCAGGTAAATAAATAAAACATATTTAGTGTGTGTTGGATTTGTGTGTTTTCCCCAAGATGGATGTATTAAATATGGTTTCATCTAAATATTAGTGAACTACATGTTTTTGCTGAAAGTGGAGTAATACAGAGGAAGGATGACGGTCTATAGGTTGGTGACTATAATGTAAGGCTTAGGTAAATTTGTGCATGTAAAGCTTCCGCTAAATCCTCTCAGTGTAATCCTGGACCTGTCTCTTCCATTCCTCCCATTGTCTTGTGTCTTCAGCCCTGCCTGGCTGACTTAGCTCCATTCGCTTTGAATAATCACACACTGCAAAGATGACATTGGCAGAATCGCATAACCCCCACCATTAAACCAGAGACTTTTTGTCATCTCTTTTCTCCCTCTCTCTCCTCTCTTATACTCACTCTCTCTCTCACCGTGAGGGATGGATGAAATCTATTTGTTTTCGGGGCAGGTTTTTTTATTCCATCTTAACAAACCTCACTGTTACTTATTGCATACTTAGGAGGGGATATTTTCAGGTCCACTCTCTCCAATCTCCCCTCTCCCTGTGGAGTTGTCAGTAGCTATTACACACACACACAAACACGGTGCAGTGTGTCTGGAGGCTGTGGCAGCGGTATTGTGGTTTATGTATCTCCTAAGCCAGATACAGTATGAGGATCAGAGAGGAGACACAGCGTGTCTAGCAGCCCATCATTAGAAACCAGGCCTACCTGAGGATCTGTCTTTTTCAGCAATCTATTTCCTGTGTTTGAGGGGTGCAAAATCCACTTTTCACTTAAATCTTGTTGGATTGAATGCTTTCACTTTACACCTGTGACTCTTTCATACTCTAGCTTTTGCCTGTGATTTTTTTTTCCCCCCGTTAGCGTTATGACCACAGAAATGTTTGTAATGAGCTGTCAAACACACTCTGGTAATGGCTGAATGGGATCCATTGTATTTCTGTTGAATCTATAAAGGCTTGTTCACATTGGCAGTTACTCAAATCCTATTTATTTGCATATCTGATTTGAATCTGTTATTGTTCCTGCTGTCTGAACAGCCAAAAAACACATGGAATCAGATCAAGCCACGTTTCAAACCACCTTCATAGGAGGTTTGAAGTCAGATACAAATCTGATTCCTGGCCATGTGATTTATGTCTGAATGGTCAACTCATGTTTATTTGCCCTCAAGTGGTTTTTAGACTGTTATTCTGCTTGTTGCTTGCTAACTACTCTGTTGACAGTTTAACAAGAACATGTGGTAGCTAATTGTTTACAAACAAATTAGTGAATGTGCTAGAAAACTAAACAGGTACAGAGCTAGCTAGTTGACTGCTGTGGCTAGCCAAAAACAGCTACCTAGCGAGCTAGTTGACTACTGTGGCTATCCAAAAAGGACTTGTTTTGAAAGTTGGATCATGTTATCCTTGGAGGCTTTAAAAGTGTTCTTATCCTATGATTTTGAACATTCAATGCAGCCTGGAATCATTCATGGCAGGCATTGTTGTCACCTTAGCTTGCTTCTTCTGAGTGATAGGAAACACAAACACCACCACCAATCAGTCTACACCACTGCACACACTCCCGTTGTTACTAGCGTAGCCTTGTCAGCAAATGACTACTGTCTAAACACACACAAATCTGATTTGGTCACTTGTAACTTGCTTTTTGGACAGTCAGGACAGTTCAATTCCATGTTGATCTACTGACTGTCCAAACAGCAAGTTACAAGTGGTGACCAAATCAGATTTGTGTGTGTTCAGACAGCAGTCCGTAATGGGTCTGCGGTCAAACAACCACCCTGCTGCACTGTCAAACACTCCCTAAAACACTTCAGCGAGCAGGCCTTTCTAATCGACCTGGCCCGAGTATCCTGGAAGGATATTGACCTCATTCCGTCAGTAGAAGATGCCTGGTTATTCTTTTAAGGTGATTTCCTCACAATCTTAAATAAGCATGCCCCATTCAAAAGAATGTGGCATACGGCATTAGCATCGAATAGCCCCGCGATATGCAACTCTTCAGGGAAGTTAGGAACCAATATACACAGTCAGTTAAGAAAGCAAAGGCTAGCTTTTTCAAACAGAAATTTGCATCCTGCAGCACAAACTCCAAAAAGTTCTGGGACACTGTCAAATCCATGGAGAATAAGAGAACCTGCTCCCAGCTGCCCACTGCACTGAGGCTAGGAAACATTGTCACCACCGATAAATCCACAATAATTGAGAATTTCAATAAGCATTTTTCTACGGCTGGCCATGCTTTCCACCTGGCCACCCCTACCCTGGTCAACAGCCCTGCACCCCCCACAGCAACTTGTCCGAGCCTACCCCATTTCTCCTTCACCCAAATCCAGATAGCTGATGTTCTGAAAGAGCTGCAAAATCTGGACCCCTACAAATTAGCAGGGCTAGACGATCTGGACCCTCTCTTTGTAAAATGATCCGCCAAAATTGTTGCAACCCTTATTACTAGCCTGTTCAACCTCTTTTGTATCGTCTGAGATAAGAAAGCTGCCGCGGTCATCCCCCTCTTCGAAGGGGGAAACGCTCTAGACCAAAACTGCTACATACATATATCTATTCTACCCTGCCTTTCTAAGGTCTTCGAAAGCCAATTTAACAGAGATCACTGACTGTTTCGAATCCCACCGTACCTTCTCCGCTATGCAATCTTGTTTCCGAGCTGGTCATGGGTGCACCTCAGCTACGCTGTCCCATATCATAACCGCTATCGATAAGAGATAATATTGTGCAGCTGTATTCATCGACCTGGCCAAGGCTTTCGACTCTGTCAATCACCACGTTCTTATCGACAGACTCAACAGCCTTGGTTTCTCAAATGACTGCCTCGCCTGGTTCACCAACTACTTCTCAGACAGAGTTCAGTGTGTCAAATCGGAGGGCCTGTTGTCCGGACCTCTGTCAGGTGGTCACAGGGTTGGGAGTGCCACAGGGTTCAAATCTCGGGCTGACTCTTTTCTCTGTATACATCAATGATGTCGCTCTTGTTGCTGGTGATTCTCTTATCCACCTCTACGCAGAAGACACCATTCTGTATACTTCTGGCTCTTCTTTGGACACTGTGTTAACAAACCTCCAGACGAGCATCAATGCCATACAACTCTCCTTCCGTGGCCTCCAACTGCTCTTAAATGCCAGTAAAACTAAATGCATGCTCTTCAACCGATCGCTGCCCGCACCTGCCCGCCCGTCCAGCATCCCTACTCTGGACTGTTCTTACTTAGAAAATGTTCTTACTTACAAATCTACAAATACATAAGTGTCTGGTCAGACTGTACACACTTCTTCCAGACTCACATTAAACATCTCCAATCCAAAATTAAATCTAGAATCTAGAATCTAGGTGCACATGTTAGGGGAGGGTATGACCGGCGGGGCTTTGCTTGGCTCATTGCGCTCCAGCGACTCCTTGTGGCGCGCCTGCAGGCTGACCCCGGTCGTCAGTTGAATGGTGTTTCCTCCGACACATTGATGTGGCTGGCTGGTTAAGGGGGTGGGTGTTAAAAAGCGTGGTTTGGCATGTCATGTTTCGGAGGACGCATGACTCGACCTTTGCCTCCTGAGCCCATTGGGGAGTTGCAGTGATGAGACAAGATTGAAATTGGGGAGAAAAAGGGGGTAAAATACAACAACACCAAAAAATATATATATACAGTACCAGTCAAAAGTTTGGACACACCTACACATTCCAGGGTTTTTTTTTAAATACTATTTTCTACATTGTAGAATAATAATGAAGATATCAAAAGTATGAAATAACACATATGGAATCATCTAGAATCGGCCTACTATTTCGCAACAAAGCATCCTTCACTCATGCTGCCAAACATACCCTCGTAAAACTGACTATCCTGCTGATCCTTGACTTCGGCGATGTCATTTACAAAATAGCCTCCAACACCCTACTCAGCAAATTGGATGCGGTCTATCACAGTGCCATCTGTTTTATCACCAAAGCCCCATATACTACCCACCACTACGACCTCTATGCTCTCGTTGGATGGCCCTCACTACATATCCGTCCCCAAACCCGCTGCCTCCAGGTCATCTAAGTCTTTGCTTGGTAAAGCCCCACCTTAGCTCAGCTCACTGGTCACCAATACAGGACCCACCCGTAGCACGCGCTCCAGGAGGTATATTTCACTGGTCACCCCCAAAGCCAATTCCTCCTTTGGCCGCCTTTCCTTCCAGTTCTCTGCTGCCAATAAATGGAACGAATTTAAAAAATCACTGAAGCTGACTAACTTCAAGCACCAGCTGTCAGAGCAGCTCACAGATCACTGCACCTGTACATAGCCCATCTGTAAATAGCCTATCCAAATACCTCATCCCCATGTATTTTTTGCTCCTTTGCACCCCAGTATCTCCACTTGCACATTTCATCAGCTGCACATCTATCACTCTAGTGTTTAATGGCCACTATGGCCTATCTATTGCCTTAACTCCCTTATCTTACCTTATTTTCTGCATACTGTGTATAGACTTTTTCTCTATTGTGTTATTGACTGTATGTTTGTTCATTCCATGTGTAACTCTGTGTTGTTGTTTGCTTTATCTTGGCCAGGTCACAGTTGTAAATGTTATAAATGAGAACTTGTTCTCAACTAGACTCAACTAGCCTACCTGGTTAAATAAAGTTGATTTGTTTTGCTGACTAGGCTACGCTAGTCATAGTAATGACGGTGTGTGTGCAGTGGTGTACATTTACATTTACATTTAAGTCATTTAGCAGACGCTCTTATCCAGAGCGACTTACAAAATTGGGGATTTATCGGTGGTGACAATGTTTCCTAGCCTCAGTGCAGTGGGCAGCTGTTAAACGGGTGTCCTGACTCTCTGAGGTCATTAAAGATCCCATGGCACTTATCGTAAGAGTAGGGGTGTTAACCCCGGTGTCCTGGCTAAATTCCCAATCTGGCCCTCAAACCATCACGGTCACCAAATAATCCCCAGTTTACAATTGGCTCATTCATCCCCTCCCTCCTCTCCCCTGTAACTATTCCCCAGGTCGTTGCTGCAAATGAGAACGTGTTCTCAGTCAATTTACCTGGTAAAATAACGGATAAATAAAATAAATAAATAAATACAATTTGGGGTAACAATTAAGTACCTTACTATAATAGTTATCCATTCAAATAGCAAAATAAAGATAGAATTTTGCTAGGACTGTCTGAGAGTGGTCTGAGTGGGAAGGGGGAAACTGAAAACTAGCTGTT
Organism: Oncorhynchus keta; assembly: GCF_023373465.1. Classification (NCBI taxonomy): domain Eukaryota; kingdom Metazoa; phylum Chordata; class Actinopteri; order Salmoniformes; family Salmonidae; genus Oncorhynchus; species Oncorhynchus keta. Next base: position 35,799,042 of record NC_068437.1, read on the forward strand.
ATTGGCAGAGAGGTTTGGAACTCTCTTTGTTATTAGTCTATTAACCAATTTTCCAGCTTGTGATCACACCAGGCAAGCCGAAACTCCTACCCATGCAAACCTGCTGATTAGAAAGTCCTGTGCAGATTGTATTTTCAACCAGCAACTATCAGGATATAATAGTGATTACGTTTGAGTTTTTTTTACTTTAACAGTGTTAGTTTCATCGCTGTTGTACAGTATGATGCAAGACACAAAACACAGGAAAAATAATAATTTGGACTTCACTGGCCCTTTAATACAGTTTAAATGTTTTCAAATTAGATGCGCTGTAAGGAAAGCTACTCCCGAAAATGAACACTCGGAATAGTGGTATTATGTCTGATCTCACAAACAATGTAAAGTATGTATAGATAGGTGTAATCTAGAGGTAAGCGTATTGATTTTTAATCCAGGGGTATCGTGCTATTGACATACTTATTGAATTATGCAGGAGAACATGACAACAACAGTAATTAGTGAGGCAATCTAGACAGCACAGGTGAGTGCAGGTAGGGTAGACAGAGGAAGTGTTTGATGGCTGTTTCCCCCCTTTGTGTTAATGTATTCATATATGCAAATCTGTTTTTAATGCAAATTAGGCACATATAATCTTCTTAGTTTTAACACAAAATATCAAAAATAAATACCTGATGCAATACATTTTTTAGATGTGCATTCTAAGAAAGAGAGACAGAGAGCAGAGAGATGAAACACACACAATGTCTGAGGATACAGATGAATCAGATCGGTCTCCCTACTCTCTCTTTAGATGTTGCTGATGTAACCCAGCTGGGTGGTTTGTAAAGTCTTACTGCAGCTGTAGGACCTAACCATCGGAGCGTTGGTGGCCACTTGAAAGCCACAGTAGGAGGCAGACTGTGAATAGTTGTTTCTCATGTCATGGTCATTTCATTCATTATCAGTGCTAATGTGTGTGTGTGTTTGTGTGTGTTCCTCTTTAGGTGAGGTGGGCGGAACAGCAGGTGTCTAGGCGGAGGAAAAAGAGGGATGTCTACACCGAACCATCCGACCCCAAATTCCCCCAGCAGTGGTACCTGGTGAGCAAGGTAGTTGTAACGCTGGTATAAATCATTTTGGAGACAGGCACAGGAATACACAATAGGGTTTTTTAATACACACAAAACAAACACGTATACAAAAACACTGGGCTGTACCCAAAAGAGTGAGGCTAAACCTCTTTGAACGCCACGGGACAATACCCGTAATACACAATATATATATAGCACGCAGCATAAAAGCTGCACCAATTTATAGGTACTCACACCACCAACGGACATGGGAACAATAACCGACAAAGACAGAGGGAACGGAGGGCACATATATAACATACTAATCAGGGGAAATGGGAACCAGGTGTGTTTAATCAGACAAGACAGTCTGGGGTTGATGATAATGAATCCCTTTCAGTGAAGCCTAGAAAGCCGGTGATATAGACCTCTGGAACTGGTGGACAGAATGAGCATCAGTACCGTGACAGTAGTAGTCAGATCCCCCAGAACACTGTAGCCTCTACTTTACTAAAGCCAGGAGTTTTCCTTTATGTTTTCCCCCATTGTACTATTTGAATCTTAACACCCCTTTGACATGCCAGTATTTAAAATGTTTAAGACCGCAACATAGATACCTGTTGATATAGGGATTCTGCCTTTAAAGTGCACTGCCACTTCACTGCTGTTTACCACATTCACATTCTGGACTAGTAACCGGAAGGTTGCAAGTTCAAACCCCCGAGCAGACAAGGTACAAATCTGTCGTTCGGCCCGCTGATTTATACAGCTTTTTTTATACAGCTTTGTAGGTCCATAAACATGCAGGAAGATTCTTAGGTAGCTAAACCCTATTGCCAATCTTTATTTAGGCATTTTGAAACACTTCCTTCTTTCCCTATTACGACAATCATTTAATCCGACTATCAACTGTCAATTTACGGATATGATTGCTGCTGGTCAGATCACCACACCAGTAAATAGCTAACGTTACACCGTCAGATGTCTCGTTTCCAAAAATGGTGCATGGTCAAAATGATAACCAGCTAACGTTAGCTAGCTATATTGGCTATTCACTCCTATATGATATATTAGCACAATGTTTATCTAGCCAGCTAGCTAGCATAGTAGCTAATATAGCTAGCTAGCTAACACCACAGAGGAAAGGGTTAGTTATCGTAATATTTGCCAACAGGTCACATAGCTATCTTCTTAACTAGCTTGCATATGGCATGCATGTCCGGACACGTCAACACAAGCCTTATTATTAGTGAATTAACTAAACTAATATTTGCAACAGGAGTTTTATTTTGGTCACTGTGTCAAATCATCCATTTGTCAATACTGCACCTTTCTGTTGGAGTATGAGCTAGCTTGCTGCTGCTGCTGATTATCCCAGCTAGACATTCCTTGGCATTGTGCAGGGCTCGGTGGTGGGTGGCAGTGGGAATAGCAGCAGCTTTGCTATGTGGGGCGGCAGTGTAGCCTAGTGGTTAGAGCGTTGGACTAGGAACCGGAAGGTTGCAAGTTCACATCCCCGAGCTGACAAGGTACAAATCTGTTGTTCTGCGCCTGAACAGGCAGTTAACCCACTGTTCCTAGGCCGTCATTGAAAATAAGAATTTGTTCTTAACTGACTTGCCTAGTTAAATAAAGGTACAAAAAAATATTTAAAAAATGTAGAGGGACTATAAAATGCCAACATCGGCTCGGTACATCAGCTTGGCCGATAATCGGTTGTTCTCTATCTGTTATCAACCAGGTGTCATTCATCAAGATGCTCCTCAGTGTGTCTTCTGTTTGAAAGGATCCAGATCATAGCAAATGAAACACCTGTAGGACTGTTGCTTTCGGAAGGAGACTGTGTCCTTCTCTCTTCCACTCATAGGCTCACGGATGTTTTGATTTCTCCTAATCCTCTCTCTCTGCAGTCTGCACCATATAATAATAATAATAATAATAATGGTGGAAATGGATTAATAGCAGCATTGATAGGGCCAGACACAAATCACCTGTGAATGGAAGGCGGTGAAACCACCTCTGTCATTCAGCATTACTGCTCTAATCGGCTGAGGGCTCTGAGCCTGTTCCGCTGTGTGTTTGAGGCTATTCAACAGTCCCTCTGAAGCCAAACACTGGTGGCTTGTCTGTAATGAGGTTTGCATGGTTTGCATTGGGATGAATGCAGATGTTATAGGGTGATATTGCATACAAGCCTTTTGGACAGTGTATCCAAAGCTTTTCTTTTTCCTGACTGACAAAACAGAGTTTGCACATAGTAGGTTCTGCCATAGACTGTTAAACTAATGATTGAAAATAGTTTCCAGGGCCTCCCGAGTGGTGCAGCGGTCTGAAGCACTGCATCGCAGTGCTAGTGGTATCACGACAGACCTGGGTTCCATCCCAGGATGTATCACAACTGGTCGTGATAGGGAGTCCCATTGGGCGGTGCACATGTTAGGGGAGGGTATGACCGGCGGGGCTTTGCTTGGCTCATTGCGCTCCAGCGACTCCTTGTGGCGCGCCTGCAGGCTGACCCCGGTCGTCAGTTGAATGGTGTTTCCTCCGACACATTGATGTGGCTGGCTGGTTAAGGGGGTGGGTGTTAAAAAGCGTGGTTTGGCATGTCATGTTTCGGAGGACGCATGACTCGACCTTTGCCTCCTGAGCCCATTGGGGAGTTGCAGTGATGAGACAAGATTGAAATTGGGGAGAAAAAGGGGGTAAAATACAACAACACCAAAAAATATATATATACAGTACCAGTCAAAAGTTTGGACACACCTACACATTCCAGGTTTTTTTTTTTAAATACTATTTTCTACATTGTAGAATAATAATGAAGATATCAAAAGTATGAAATAACACATATGGAATCATGTAGTAACCAAAAACGTGTTAAACAATTCAAAATATATTTTATATTTGAGTTTCTTCAAAATAGCAACTTTGCACCCTCTTGGCATTCTCTCAAACAGCTTCATGAGGTAGTCACCTGGAATGCATGTTCAATTAACAGGTTTCAATTAATCAGTTGTGTTGTGACAAGGTAGGGGTGTTATATAGAAGATAGCCATATTTGGTAAAAGACCAAGTACGTATTATGGCAACAACAGTTCAAATAAGCAAAGAGAAACGACAGTCCATCATTACTTTGAAGGTCAGTCAATCATGAAAGTGTCAAGGACTTTCAAGTGCAGTCACAAAAACCACCAAGCGCTATGATGAAACTGGCTCTCATGAGGACCGCCACATGAAAGGAAGACCCAGAGTTACCTCTGCTGCAGTGGATAAGTTCATTAGAGTTACCAGCCTCAGAAATTGCAGCCCAAATGAGACTGTGTGAATCAGGCCTTCATGGTTTAATTGCTGCAAAGAAACTTCTACTAAAGGACACCAATAAGAAGAAGAAACACGAGTAATGGACATTAGACCGGTGGAAATCTGTCCTTTGGTCTGATGAGTCCAAATTTGAGATGTTTGGTTCCACCCAGTGTTTCTTTGTGAGATGCAGAATAGGTGAACAGATGATCTCCGTATGTGTAGTTCCCACCGTGAAGCATGGAGGAGGAGGTGTGGGGGTGCTTTGCTGGTGACACTGTCATTGTTTTATTTAGAATTCAAGGCACACTTAACCAGCACATCTACCACAGCATACTGCAGTGATACGCCATCCCACCTGGTTCGGCTTAGTGGGACTATCTTTTGTTTTTCTACAGAACAATGACCCAACACACCTCCAGACTGCAGATGCATCAGATGACCTGTCCTCCACAATCACCCAACCTCAAGCCAATTGAAATGGATTTGGATGAGTGAAGGAAAAGCATCCAATGTGCTCAGCATATGTGGGAACTCCTTCAAGACTGTTGGAAAAGCATTCCAGGTGAAGCTGGTTGAGAGAATGCCAAGAGTGTGCAAAGCTGTCATCAAGGCAAAGGGTGGCTACTTTGAAGAATCTAAAATCTAAAAGCTATTTTGATTTGTTTAACACTTTTTTGGTTACTACATGATTCCATATGTGTTATTTCATCGTTTTGATGTCTTCACTATTATTCTACAATGTAGAAAATAGTACAAAATAAAGAAAAACCCTTGAATTAGTGTCCAAACTTTTGACTGGTACTCTATATATTTTCCAGATTTGCTTCCTCATAGTCTGTATAAATAAGGCTGCATTATACTGTATCCCTATATGATTAGAAAAAGAGTAGCTAACTGCCTTCCTCTCTGTAGTCCCATGGTAATTCTGCCCCATGTGTATAGGAATCGTGTCTGTGTAAGCAGCACAGTGGCTGCCCTGGGGCCAGGGATATTAAGCTCCCTCACTAAAGGCCCTGATGCTGCTCTGCCGTGGCCCAGCAGGAGGCCTGCCCTGTAGGGAGAGATCAGCAGGGAGCAGGGGGTGGTGGAAGTGGAAGTGGAGGTGGAGGTGGCCTGGAGCTCTAGGGGAATCACATTTTCTCACTCTACCTTTTTCACTCTTTTTCTCTCCCTATCTTTTTCCTTATTTTTTCCTCATTCTATCTACCTCTACATTTCACTCTTTCTCTGTCACTTCCTTCACCTTTTTCTCTCTCCCTCTTCCCACATTCTCTGCTCTTTTCCCTCTCTCCCTGCTGGTTAGTGTGGAGCTCTGCTTTATAATTTCCCCTGTGAGCAAGGTGAATGCTCTCACCAGGTTCTCACTTATTCATATTTCCAGCTGCAGGCTTGCTTCCTCTGACAGGGAAATTATAGTTAGCCCCCCATGCTCTGCGGGTTAGCCCCGCTAAAGAGACTTCCCAGTGACACACTGTGTGTGACTTTGCCTGTCTATGTGTGTGTGCGTGCATGCGTGTTTGTGGTTGTGGTTGTGTGTTGTGGTTGTGTGTGGAGGGTAGGGGGTTTCAACAGGGTATGAACACAGTCAAACATCTAACACAGCCCCCCAGTGTTACATTAGCAGGGCTATTCATCTTTCATCTGAGCCACCCTGGTCTCTTTTCATGTGTATTTTTGCTGATGCTCACATTTTTAAATGGTTGCTCTACTTGTCTGAGTAATGTGGCTTGCGTGTGTCAAATGTGAGTCACACAAATGTCCTTAAGCATTCTCTCATTTTTGGGGAAGTTTACAGAGGGATGTGCTTTGTGCTATTGTTGTGACTGTATATATAACTGAGAAATAAAGGAAGATTGTCCAAAGGCACTCCAAGTATACTCTTTTAAAAAATCTGTATATTGTATTGGCATTTTCACACACGAAAAACAACAGATGCCCTATGTGTTTCAGCACCATATTGGCATTCATCAGGGCTAAACCATGTGAAACTATATGATACTATAATGCTATAACAATAGCTTCATTAAAGCTTGTTCTTCTGTCTCCCTGCCAGTCCAACCCCAGCCAAGCAGACCTGAATGCCAAGGGAGCGTGGTCCCAGGGTTACACTGGGAGAGGAGTTGTGGTCACCATCCTGGATGACGGTATAGAGAAAGACCACCCAGACCTGGCCACCAACTATGTGAGTACATACAAACACAACCTGCTCTGTCTGGATGGATGGAAGAAGAAGTAGCCTTCTTCCCAGCTCCACATTGCTTTCACCTTGCCTGTGTTTTCACATAGTGCAGATGAGATAGAAGAAGAACAGTCATTTCACCTGCATTCTCTGAGACACACAGCTAGGTGAACGCAATGTGAGGATGCCTATTTCAGCCTCAAATTACTTTCCAGGAATTGCTTTAAAGTGCAGCAACAGCTGGAGGAAAAGAGTTTCTCAATAAGGCTGTTGAGATGCATTCTGAGAGTTGTCACTCACCATATCCTTATAATTTAGCAGACACTCTGATCCAGAGTGACTTACATGAGCTTTGGGGCTAAGTGCCTTGCTCAAGGGCACATCAACAGATTTTACACCTAGTCAGCTCAGGGATTTAAACCAGTGGCCTTTAGGTTACTGGCTCAACACTCTTAACCGCTAGGCTACCTGCGGCCTTTACCACCCATATCAGGATGTAATTCAGCCATATCCACAGTCTCTAACACCTGTTTCCATCTCTGTTCCCAGGACCCTGAGGCCAGCTATGATGTCAACGATGGAGACTCTGACCCCCAGCCACGCTACACACAGCGCAACGAGAACAGGTCATGTGATATCCTGCTCTGCCCCACACCTCAACTGGATTATGCATACATACATTCATACAGCAAAATGGGCTCTGACAAAGTTTGGTAGATTTGTTCAAGCACATTTTGCAGGTTCCCTTGGTTGGGTAATGCTGTCTCTTTAAGTAAAGGCCCTCAAGCAAGACCTTGCTTTTCAGTATGTCTGCCCTCATTTATAAACAGCACTGCCTCTCTGATACAGTGTCATCCATTAATGGTTTGTCAGGAGATTGTTGACGAGTGACTGAATCAGATGAAATACCAATATGCCCTGTAACAGTGCTTCTTTACAGCCCAGCCTCAGAGACTCTGTCCTCGAGGTTCTTATGCATGTTGTTGACCCATTATTTATTTCCCCCAAAACCAGTCAGGCCAGATTAGCGGCAGTTGTGAAGGCATTTTTTGGACTGCTCCCAATTTGAATAAGCGTTTTGTATTTGTTTCGGTGGATCAGCCATGCTGCAGTAACAACATTAAGAAGTTCCTCTCCCCATCCTCCAGCTCCCCCTCACCACCCCAGAGCCTGAGCCATTTTGGCAGATTGTTTGTTGCTAGTGCAGTAGTTGTTTATTTGCCCCTGGCTGATGCCAGCAACTCTCTATCCAGGCTTTTGGGGTTTGAATTTTAAAAAACACTGGTCCAAAAGTAAAAGGGCGGCTTCTAAATTCCTTAAGCACCTTCTCCTCAGCCTCTCTCACCTCACTCGCCCTAACCCCAGCGTGTGGACGTCTTCTGCTGTGGTTCCATTCCCCTGGATCAGATGGGACTCTGCTGCATTCCTCCCGCCTCTGAAACAAACAGCAGGATTTGCCTCAATTCTCCCCCTTTGTTTCTGGGATGAATTCCAGTCTTCTTTAGTTTTTTTGGTTGGTTTTTCTCATTTATTTTGTTTCAATGCTTAACAGGATCTTGAACTGAATTCTCTCCAAAGCAGGACATGGTTTAAACTTCCCCAGACTGTCTTTGAGCTGCCTCTACCTCTACTGTAGATACTGAAGAGAGATTCACTGCATTTCCCCCTGTGAAATGAAAACAATGGCTTTGCATGTCATATCACCAAATGTTTTCCCTTGAACACAGATCTTCTTCTCTTTAAGCTGCCTTTCTACTGTACATATTGAAGCGATTCCCTCCCTCTTTAACTCCCACTAGAGAGCCTTCCCAGACGTGTGTGTGTGTGTGTGTGTGTGTGTGTGTGTGTGTGTGTGTGTGTGTGTGTGTGTGTGTGTGTGTGTGTGTGTGTGTGTGTGTGTGTGTGTGTGTGTGTGTGTGTGTGTGTGTGTGTGTGTGTGTGTGTGTGTGTGTGTGTGTGTGTACTGTATATACTGTACATATTGAAGCGATTCCCTCCCTCTTTAACTCCCACTAGAGAGCCTTGTGTGTGTGTGTGTGTGTGTGTGTGTGTGTGTGTGTGTGTGTGTGTGTGTGTGTGTGTGTGTGTGTGTGTGTGTGTGTGTGTGTGTGTGTGTGTGTGTGTGTGTGTGTGTGTGTGTGTGTGTACTGTATATACTGTACATATTGAAGCGATTCCCTCCCGTCGCCAAGTGCTTTTACTTTAACCAGGGACCTTGTTTCCATGTTTGCCTGGAGTGGTACTAGCTCTGCCTACCCCTGCCCATTTGTCTGTTTGAGCCAGTCACCACTCAATCCTGATTACTAGGGAATGCAAGACTACTCCTTGGTTGGTTCTGCTTCTTCTAACCAGCTCCACTGCTGCTGCAGCTACTGTTACTGCTGCTGCACAGAACTTCAGAACACACACATGCACACATACACATTGTAACTAAAAAAACAAATGCACACACAGTACATACACAGTACAATACACACCATGTTTGGCTGGTGCTCTCAAGGCGATTATCCAGGACGGAATCAATTTATGACCAAGAAATGAGAAGTGTGTGCCTCTGTCAATAGCGCTGAGCGCTGTGTGTTTGGAGTGAAAGCAGATGAGTTCAGTAAGCAGATGAGTTCAGTAATTCCCCATAGAGGCGTGCAGCCAGAAGCTGAGTAATGCTCTCCGCCTCCCGACATTGAGATTATGTTCATATATTCATATGACTATATTCATGGGCAGAAAAAGGAACAGGAGTCTTAAGTTAGAAACTTACGTCCTCTTCCACTGCCAAGGCGGGCTCATTTGTATCGGTGACATTCAAGGCTGGGTTATCAATTCACATCCATTAATAAGGAGTTGTTCCGGGTAGATGCTTTGTACTGCTACTTGGTACGACTGTCAGGTATTGTTGGAAGGGTTTCAAGCCAGGCTAGAGCAAGGCTCTTGCCCAAGCAGGTCATTATTTTGTGCTCCATCGTCGGAATGTTTGTCCTCTCTCAGTGTTTCTCTCCTGTCCTCCATTACAGTGCAGTCACTATTGTTTATTGGAGATTAAAGAGGGTGAGAAGAGACTGAGAGATGCTAGGGGTACCAGTGAAGAAAGGGCTGTTGTCCACAGCCTTGTAGTTTTTCATCCACCCATCAGACTATCTGTCTCTGGGCTTGGCCTTAATCCTTCTTACTGTCTATCCTATCAATGGTGAGAGGAGAGGCAGAAGAAGAGGTACCAACCAGAGTGCACACATTTTTATTTTTTACAAGTTCTCATTTACAACTGCGACCTGGCCAAGATAAAGCATAGCAGTGCGACAAAAACAACAACACAGAGTTACACATAAACAAACGTACAGTCAAAAACACAAAAGAAAATAAAAATAGAAAGAATCGTTGTACAGTGTGTGCAAATGTAGACGAGTTGGGAGGTAGACAATAAATAGGCCATAGAGGCAAAAATAATTCCAACTTATTTTGTAAATTATATTACCGAAGTCAATGATCAGTAGGATAGTCAGTTTTACGAGGGTATGTTTGGCAGCATGAGTGAAGGAGGCTTTGTTGCAAAATAGGATGCCGATTCTAGATTTAATTTTGGATTGGATTTTGGAGGTGCTTAATGTGAGTCTGGAAGGAGAGTTTACAGTCTAACCAGACACCTAGGTATTTGTAGTTGTCCACATATTCTAAGTCAGAACCATCCAGAGTAGTGATGCTAGTCGGGCGGGAGGGTGGGCAGCAATCGGTTGAAGAGCATGCACTTAGTTTTACTAGCATTTAAAAGCAGTTGGAGGCCACGGAAGGAGTGTTGTATGGAGTTGAACCTTGTTTGGAGGTTTGTTAGCATAGTGTCCAAAGAAGGGCCAGATGTATACAGAATGGTGTCGTCTGCGTAGAGGTGGATCAAAGAATCACCCGCAGCAAGAGTGACATCATTGATATATACAGAGAAAAGAGTTGACCTGAGAATTGTGTGGTCCTGTAGCTCAGTTGGTAGAGCATGGCGCTTGTAACGCCAGGGTAGTGGGTTCGATCCCCGGGACCACCCATACGTAGAATGTATGCACACATGACTGTAAGTCGCTTTGGATAAAAGCGTCTGCTAAATGGCATATATTATTATTATTATTATAATTGAGCACTGTGGCACCACCATAGAGTCTGCCAGAGGTCCGGACAACAGGCCCTCCAATTTGACACACAGAACTCTATCTGAGAAGCAGTTGGTGAACCAGGCGAGGCAGTCATTTGAGAAGCAAAGGCTGTTTAGTCTGCCGACCTTGGCCAGGTCGATGAAGACGGCTGCACAGTACTGTCTTTTATCAATGGCGGTTATGATGTCGTTTAGGACCTTGAGCGTGGCTGAGGTGCACCCATGACCAGCTTGGAAATCAGATTGCATAGTGGAAAAGGTACGGTGGGATTCGAAATGGTCGATGATCTGTTTATTAACTTGGCTTTCAAAGATTTTAGAAAGGCAGGGCAGGATGGATATAGGTCTGTAACAGTTTGGGTCTAAGTTGTCTCCCCCTTTGAAGAAGGGGATAACCGCAGCAGCTTTCCAATCTTTGGGGATCTCAGACGATACGAAAGAGAGGTTGAATAGGCTAATAATAGGGGTTGCAACAATTTCAGTGGATAATTTTAGAAAGAGAGGGATTGTCTAGCCCAGCTGATATGTAAGGATCCAGATTTTGCAGCTCTTTCAGAAATAAAGGAGCAAACTTCACATATCCAGTCTGATCCCTTATGGGTGCACCTTGGTTGGTATGAAGTAGTTCCAGGATACTGTATATTTGGCTCTGAGGAGAAGCAGCTAGCTGCAGCAGTTCTTTTCACATCCAAAGTACTCCACTGTGACAATCACCCACTGGCACAGTGATGTCTGAATGTCCTTGTCCCTTTGTTTCCCGCCCCTGAACATCCTTCACTTAACGTCTGGACACATATTTTCTCCTGCAGGGTTGGAGACAATTATTATGTGATTTGAAGAGGTAGAGCCTGGTGTATAAAATATGTTCTCTCTTTCACTGACTCTCTCTCTCTTTAACATAATTCAATGGAAAGTCTCGCCCCAGACTCCTAACTTCAATGTTTAACACATTTAAAAGCGCCCATCTATTCCAAGGCCTGGCTATGTTGTTTACCATCTTTCTATCTTTGACTCTGAGACTGTGTGTTTATTTCCCAGACGGCCTAGAGCCTTGAGATGAATCAACAGATGTTAGGAAGTGATGTCTGCAGGCAGGCAGGCTCTCTGTCTGTCTCTCTCTCTGTCTCTCTGTATCGCTCTCTCTCTCTGTCTCTCTCTGTCTCTCTGTATCGCTCTCTCTCTCTGTCTCTCTGTCTGTCTGTCTGTCTGTCTGTCTGTCTGTCTGTCTGTCTGTCTGTCTGTCTGTCTGTCTGTCTGTCTGTCTGTCTGTCTGTCTGTCTGTCTGTCTGTCTGTCTGTCTGTCTGTCTGTCTGTCTGTCTGTCTGTCTGTCTGTCTGTCTGTCTGTCTGTCTGTCTGTCTGTCTGTCTGTCTGTCTGTCTGTCTGTCTGTCTGTCTGTCTGTCTGTCTGTCTGTCTGTCTGTCTGTCTGAAGGCTGCTGTGCTCCTGCTCCAGCCACTTCAATAAGTGATTGAGTACTGTAAACGTCCTGAGCCCCTGACCACCCCTAGCAGATTGGACACCATCACCAATATACAGATACTGGGCAGGCCTGATGAATGGCAGATTTAAGCAGGTGTGTCACTGCTGTGAAGAGTTAGACCTCCCTCGGTGAGACACGACACAGCTTAGGCCAGCTTGCTTCGTTGCTTTGTTTAGAAGCCTCTTTGTTGGACTGGCTTAATATCACAAGTCTCTTTTAAACCACAGTTGAATGATTCACTTCATTATAGCTAGCTAAAGTGTCTGTCTCACTGGGTTGGCTTGCATCTCTTAAAGCCATTTTCAGAAACCTTATCATTGAGTCAGCTAGTCTTATCGCATGAGCCCGGTCGAGTCACCTGATAAGTGATTCTCATTAGATGTGGCAACCAGAGACGTGTGACCACTGGCCAGGGTAGGTGGGAGGAAAGAAGCGGTAGATTGCGCTCTTCCCAAGGCCTGAGAGAGAGAGAGCATGGTCCTGATTGGTTGGGCTTAGGAGGAACTCCAGAGTAACTGTTTGAACAGCGGCCCGGCCCATAGCTGCTTCGGGGATCAGTTAAGCCGAGCGGAAAATAACCAAATCATTTTAACAGGCCCCTTGATCCAGCCACCATCCAGCCCTATTGACTGCCACAGATACCACACAGCCAACAGCACCACTACAGCAGGCAGCAGCAGAGCACTGGTCCACCAAGTCAGCCAAGCACGCTGCAATGTCCATCACACTCTATAATATACATCTGAACATGCACAGTGCATGTTTTGTCTTGGAGTCTAAAATCTCAAATCAGAACATTATTTGCTGGAGAGACGTAATAATAGCCTAAAATGGCTTCATTGCTCCATGCCATTCTTAAGTAAACCAATAGGCTGGAAGAGGTTGTATAAGCCTGAAGGGGAGAGAGATGAAAGCATTCCCTCTCTCAGTCAGCTAGGATAAAGAGAGCACAGTGACCCTGTATGATAGTGTATAGGTTACCTTTTTTTTATCTACCATAGAGTACTGCAGGGGTGGCCTTTCAACAGTCCTCCTGGAGAACTGCTGGGTATGCAGGCTTCTGGGTTAACACTGAGGAGTGGAGGCTGCACGATGGAAGCAGTACTTTATAATTGGTCTTTCCACACATTTAACACCAAACAGGGAGTGACTGGGGGACGAAACCCTTTCCTTTCACTGTCTACCTTAGTCTCACACATACTATAGCAGGTTGCGCAGTTAACCCCAGGCGTTATGAGTAGGGCACAACTGGTGCTGCTCAGAAGGTATCATTTTCAAGGAACACAGACTCACACCAAGTTTTACTTGACAGTCTTGTCTGTCCCATGTTCTCTGTGACACGTTAACCGGTGCATTTGAGAGAGAGAGAGCGAGAGAGAGAGAGATTCCTCTAAAATAATTTCCTGTGATTTTTGTTTTGACAAATTTAGAATTAAGATGTCATCTGGTTGTCAGACCCCCCTCCTTGGCCACTCTCCACACATTAAGCTGTCGCCTGTCTGATCTGAAAGGCATCCAGTCCAATCACACCCTGTAATCATGCGGCAGCTGTGTGTTTGTCTGTGTGTGTGTCTGGTAAACGGCTGTTCTGTGGATGGCTGCCCTCCAGCACCATGTGAAAGTGCCTTGGGGCATAGTGCTTTAGTTCCTTCCCACTATGAGTGTAGTGGATAACCTTCCTCCCAGCTTGCACATGTCTGGCCAAATGACGATTGTGCCTAGATACCCTCTGCCACAAATACCATTTTGAGATACTATGGATGAAACAATGATCTCGCCGGTAGCTAGGAATCCATTTTGGGGAAACGCGCCCAGCCTGGCCGATTGCCTCCTGGCCACGGTGCTGCTTGTTGTCTGGGATTGGGCCAGTATAGACCGACTCAGTGAGCAGGGCTGCTATCTGTTCTCTCTCCTGATAGTGATTAAAACATTTAGCATGGTGTGCCTTTAGAATCCCCCCTCTCTTTAAAAGTCAATGTGATGCTCTCATAAAGAAATGTGACACAGGGATTCTGTCTACGGCAGGGTAAATTATGGTTTAAAGGTTCTTATGTTTGGCCAGCAGCCATGGGAAAAACTATGTGTGGGTGGGTGTGCGTGCGTGCGTGCACTGTGCTAGGGTGCATGTTTTAAGGCATGTTTAGGATTTAACTTTCACGTCCAGTGTGTGTGCGTGTGCATGTGTGCGTGCATCAACATGTTCAAGCTTGTTGACTGTTATGTTCAGACTAATGCTATTCTTAATTGCACATATTTAACTTTAATTGCATCGTTGTGTTAAAAGATGATGTACAACATGTTAGCATATGCTTTGCAAGGCACCTTGGGCAAAGGACACATCTGTCAGTGAGCAGTCATTGACCCCTTGTCATGACAGTGTCATTGCTAATTTATAAATCACTCTAATCCAAAGTGTGAACTTTATGACAGCTCAGGTCAAGTGGTAAACGATGTGTAAACATAATTTAACATCAGATACTCTTGTTTTCTCTACTTACCAATCCTTGATAACAAGTGCCATTATAGCTGGGTACTTTAATAAAGGAAATGGAAAATGCTACCAAAGTTCTATCAAAACATCTTCTGTGCTACTTGCGCATCGAGAACTCAGGAACATTGCAACTCCTCCTTCCGGGACACTTCCATTTTAAATTACTGTTCAATGTTGGTCTGACCAATCGGAATCGACCAATCGGAATCTATGCTGGGAAATGTTCTGGGTTGCCTATGAGAATAGTATTGGCGTATACACTGACTCAGTGACTGAGTTCATCAGGAAGGGCATAGATGATGTTGTTCCCACGAGGACAATTAGAACTTATTCAAACCTAAAACCGTGCATAGAAGGCAGCATTCACACAAAACTTAAAGAGCAAACCACCGCATTTAGCCATGGCAAGATGACTGGGAACATGGACGTGTAGAACCAGACCAGCTATGCCCTCCGTAAAGCAATCAAAGAGGCAAAACCTCAGTACAGGGACAATTCAACGGCTCAGACACGACACATATGTGGCAGGGACTCCAGACAATCACAGATTATAAAGGGAAAGCCAGCCACGTTGCGGACACTGATGTCTCGCTCCCGGACAAGATAAACACCGCTTTTCTCCCTTCGAGGAGAAGGACTGTGAGCTCTCGTTCTCTGTGGCCAACCTGCGTAAGAAATTTAAGCGTGCTAACCCTCGCAATACCAGACGGTATCTCAAGCTGCATCCTCAGAGCATGTGCAGACCAGCTGGCTGGAGGGTTTACACATATTCAATCTCTTCCTACCCAGTTTGTTGACCCACTTGCTTCAGGATGTCCACCATCACCATTGCAGGTGATGTGGAGGTAAACCCAGGCCCTGCATGTCCCCAGGCACCCTCATTTGTTGACTTCTGTGATCGAAAAAGCCTTGGTTTCATGCATGTCAACATCAGAAGCCTCCTCCCTAAGTTTGTTTTACTCACTGCTTTAGCACACTCTGCTAACTCTGATGTCCTTGCCGTGTCTGAATCCTGGCTCAGGAAGGCCACCAAAAATTCAGAGATTTCCATACCCAACTATAACATCTTCCGTCAAGATAGAACTGCCAAAGGGGGAGGAGTAATGTCATACTTTCCAGGTCCATACCCAAACAGTTCGAACTACTAATTCTGAAAATTACTCTCTCCAGAAATAAGTCTCTCACTGTTGCCGCCTGCTACCGACCCCCCTCAGCTCCCAGCTGTGCCCTGGACACCATTTGTGAATTGATTGCCCCCCATCTAGCTTCAGAGTTTGTTCTGTTAGGTGACCTAAACTGGGATATGCTTAACACCCCGGCAGTCCAATCTAAGCTAGATGCCCTCAATCTCACACAAATCATCAAGGAACCCACCAGGTACAACCCTAACTCTGTAAGCAAGGGCACCCTCATAGACGTCATCCTGACCAACTGGCCCTCCAAATACACCTCCGCCGTCTTCAACCAGGACCTCAGCGATCACTGCCTCATTGCCTGTATCCGCTACGGTGCCGCAGTCAAACGACCACCCCTCATCACTGTCAAACGCTCCCTAAAACACTTCTGTGAGCAGGCCTTTCTAATCATCCTGGCCCTGGTATCCTGGAAGGACATTGACCTCATCCCGTCAGTTGAGGATGCCTGGTCATTCTTTAAGAGTAACTTCCTCACCATTTTAGATAAGCATGCTCCGTTCAAAAAATGCAGAACTAAGAACAGATACAGCCCTTGGTTCACTCCAGACCTGACTGCCCTCGACCAGCACAAAAACATCCTGTGGCGGACTGCAATAGCATCGAATAGTCCCCGCGATATGCAACTGTTCAGGGAAGTCAGGAACCAATACACGCAGTCAGTCAGGAAAGCTAAGGCCAGCTTCTTCAGGCAGAAGTTTGCATCCTGTAGCTCCAACTGGGAGCTACAGGAAAAGTTCTGGGACACTGTGAAGTCCATGGAGAACAAGAGCACCTCCTCCCAGCTGCCCACTGCACTGAGGCTAGGGAACACGGTCACCACCGATAAATCCATGATTATCGAAAACTTCAACAAGCATTTCTCAACGGCTGGCCATGCCTTCCGCCTGGCTACTCCTACCTCGGCCAACAGCTCCGCCCCCCCGCAGCTCCTCGCCCAAGCCTCTCCAGGTTCTCCTTTACCCAAATCCAGATAGCAGATGTTCTGAAAGAGCTGCAAAACCTGGACCCGTATAAATCAGCTGGGCTTGACAATCTGGACCCTCTATTTCTGAAACTATCCGCCGCCATTGTCGCAACCCCTATTACCAGCCTGTTCAACCTGTCTTTCATATCGTCTGAGATCCCCAAGGATTGGAAAGCTGCCGCAGTCATCCCCCTCTTCAAAGGGGGAGACACCCTGGACTCAAACTGTTACAGACCTATATCCATTCTGCCCTGCCTATCTAAGGTCTTCGAAAGCCAAGTCAACAAACAGGTCACTGACCATCTCGAATCCCACCGTACCTTCTCCGCTATGCAATCTGGTTTCCGAGCCAGTCACGGGTGCACCTCAGCCACACTCAAGGTACTAAACGATATCATAACCGCCATCGATAAAAGGCAGTACTGTGCAGCCGTCTTCATCGACCTTGCCAAGGCTTTCAACTCTGTCAATCACCATATTCTTATCGGCAGACTCAGTAGCCTCGGTTTTTCGGATGACTGCCTTGCCTGGTTCACCAATTACTTTGCAGACAGAGTTCAGTGTGTCAAATCGGAGGGCATGCTGTCCGGTCCTCTGACAGTCTCTATGGGGGTGCCACAGGGTTCAATTCTCGGGCCGACTCTTTTCTCTGTATATATCAATGATGTTGCTCTTGCTGCGGGCGATTCCCTGATCCACTTCTACGCAGACGACACCATTCTATATACTTTCGGCCCGTCATTGGACACTGTGCTATCTAACCTCCAAACGAGCTTCAATGCCATACAACTCTCCTTCCGTGGCCTCCAACTGCTCTTAAACGCTAGTAAAACCAAATGCATGCTTTTCAACCGATCGCTGCCTGCACCCGCATGCCCGACTAGCATCACCACCCTGGATGGTTCCGACCTTGAATATGTGGACACCTATAAGTACCTAGGTGTCTGGCTAGACTGCAAACTCTCCTCCCAGACTCATATCAAACATCTCCAATCGAAAATCAAATCAAGAGTCGGCTTTCTATTCCGCAACAAAGCCTCCTTCACTCACGCTGCCAAGCTTACCATAGTAAAACTGACTATCCTACCGATCCTCGACTTCGGCGATGTCATCTACAAAATTGCTTCCAACACTCTACTCAGCAAACTGGATGCAGTTTATCACAGTGCCATCCATTTTGTCACTAAAGCACCTTATACTACCCACCACTGCGACTTGTATGCTCTAGTCGGCTGGCCCTCGCTACATATTCGTCGCCAGACCCACTGGCTCCAGGTCATCTATAAGGCCATGCTAGGTAAAGCTCCGCCTTATCTCAGTTCACTGGTCACGATGGCAACACCCATCCGTAGCACCCGCTCCAGCAGGTGTATCTCACAGATCATCCCTAAAGCCAACACCTCATTCGGCCGCCTTTCGTTCCAGTACTCTGCTGCCTGTGACTGGAACGAATTGCAAAAATCGCTGAAGTTGGAGACTTTTATCTCCCTCACCAACTTCAAACATCAGCTATCTGAGCAGCTAACCGATCGCTGCAGATATACATAGTCTATTGGTAAATAGCCCACCCATTTTCACCTACCTCATCCCAACAGTTTTTATTTATTTACTTTTCTGCTCTTTTGCACACCAATATCTGTCATCATGAAGGGGTTTGAGAGGCTAGTAAAGGATGTGGATGGACGCACCTCCAGCTAGCCGCCATCCTAGACCCACACAACAGTGGTAGGCCTAATTACCAACAATGACAAGATAGGGAGGACGTGAGGGCCCTGGCGGAGTGGTGCAGGAAAATAACCACTCCTTCAACATCAACAAAACGAAGAAGCTGATTGTGGACTTCAGGATATAGCAGAGAGAGCTTGCCCCATCCACATTGACAGGACCACAGTGGAAAGGGTGAAAGCTTGAAGTTCCTCTGCGTGCACATCACTGACAAACTGAAAAGGTCCATACACAGACAGTGTGGTGAAGAAGGCGCAACAGTGCCTTTTCAACCTCAGGGAGCTGGAGAAATTTGGTTTGATCCCTAAGACCCTCACAAACTTTAACAGAGAGAATCCTGTCAGGCTGTATCACTGCCTGGTACAGCAATTGCACTGTCCACAACAGCAGGGCCCTCCAGAGGGTGGAGTGGTCAGCCCAACCCATCACCAGGGCACACTGCCTGCCCTCCAGGACATCTACAGCATCCGGTGTCACAAGAAGGCCAAAAAGATTGTCAAGGACCTCAGCCACCCGAGCCATGGCCTGTTCACCCCACTACCATCTAGAAGCATCTAGAAGGCGGAGACAATACAGATGACATTGCTCGTTCTGATATTTTTATTTGGGGGATTTGTGTGTATTGTTTTGTATTGTTAGGTAAACTGTACTTTGGAGCTAGAACCATAAGCATTTTGCTGCACCTGCGATAACATCAGCAAAATATGTGTATGTGACCAATAAAATGTGATTTAATTTGACTTCTCTTAAGCTATGCGAACCTTAATTCTGTGTGGATTAGTATGAATTGTGAAAGTCTCTTGTGTGGCCTTTTTTCCTCTGTATTTGATAGACTCCCCACCAAAGGGGAGGAAATCACAGTAATCTTCCGCAGATGAAAGTGTTCTAAAAGCTAACGTTTTTTTATCTTTAAAGTAACAGGGCAAGTCAGTAAAAAGCAAATACTTATTTTCAATGACAGCATACCGGGGAAGAATGACAGATGTTTACCTTGTTAGCTCGGGGATTCAATCCAGTAACCTTCCGGTTACTGGCCCAACGCTCTAACCTATAGGATTCCTGCCACCCCTATACATTATGGGTAATAGCAGGTGGGTAATGTAATGTATTACAGAGTTGTGCTCCAGTGTAATCAGCTT
Organism: Oncorhynchus keta; assembly: GCF_023373465.1. Taxonomy (NCBI): domain Eukaryota; kingdom Metazoa; phylum Chordata; class Actinopteri; order Salmoniformes; family Salmonidae; genus Oncorhynchus; species Oncorhynchus keta. The sequence goes on from NC_068437.1 coordinate 35,818,701, forward strand.
CTCAGCTGGAGATAGAACACCATCCCTTTGTCCTCTGACTCACCAGCAAGGTGGCGTGGAGACCCAACCTAGGTTCGGGAAAAATACCAGTTAAGACTAGGGCTGTGGCATTCATGAAATTTCTTTAGCCAGTTATTGTCATGCAAAAGACTGTTGGTCTCACGGTAATTGACCGTTAACTTCTTATGACTGGGGGCAGTATTGAGTAGCTTGCATGAATAAGGTGCCCAGAGGTGCCCAGAGTAAACTGCCTGCTACTCAGGCCCAGGAGCTAAGATTTGCATATTAATAGTATATTTGGATAGAAAACACTCTGAAGTTTCGAAAACTGTTTGAATGATGTCTGTGAGTATAACAGAACTCATATGGCAGGCAAAAACCTGAGAAGAAAATCCAACCCGGAAGTGGGAAATCTGAGGTTTGTAGGTTTTCAACTCATTGCCTATCGAAGATACAGTAGAATATTGATCATATTGCACTTCCTAAGGCTTCCAATAGATGTCAACCGTTTTTAGAATGATGTCAACCATTTTTGTTTGATGCTTCTACTGTGAAGTGGGGGCGAATGAGAGGGGAATGAGTCAGAGGTCTGCCAGAGAGCCACGAGCTGGCCATGCTCGTTCACGTGAGAGCGAGCTCTGTTCCATTGCATTTCTACAGACAAAGGAATTCGCCTGTTGGAAAATTATTGAAGATTTATGTTAAAAACATCATAAAGATTGATTCTATACATCGTTTGACATGTTTCTACGGACTGTAACGGAACTTTTTGTCTGCTCCTCGTGATCGCACGTCATGAATTTGGATTTGTGAACTGAACGCGCTAACAAAAGGAGGTATTTGGACATAAATGATGGACATTATTGAACAAAACAAACATTTCTTGTGGAACTGGGAGTGCATTCTGATGAAGATCATCAAAGGTAAGTGAATATTTATAATGCAATTTCTTACTTCTGTTGACTACACAACATGGCGGATATCTGTTTGGGTTGTTTTGGCCTCTGAGCGCCGTACTCAGATTATAGCATGGTGTTTTTTTTAAATCTGACACAGCGGTTGCATTAAGGAGAAGTGTATCTATAATTCCGTGCATAATAGTTGTGTCTTTTATCAATGTTTATCATCAGTATTTCTGTAAATTGATGTGGCTCTCTGCAAAATCACTGGATGTTTGGGAACTACTGAACGTAACACGCCAATGTAAACTGAGATTTTGTTTTATAGAAATATGAACTTTATCGAACAAAACATACATGTATTGTGTAACATGAAGTCCTATGAGTGTCATCGGATGAAGATATCAAAGGTTAGAGATTAATTTTAACTGTATTTCTTTGGCTGGAAAAATGGCTGTGTTTTTCTGTGACTTGGCTCTGACCTAACATAATCGTTTGGTTTGCTTTCGCTGTAAAGCCTTTTTGAAATCGGACACTGTGGTGGGATTAACAAGAAGTATATATTTTATATGGTGTAAAATATGTTTGCGGAATTTTAATTATGGGATTTCTGTTGTTTTGAATTTGGCGCCCTGCACTTTCACTGGCTGTTGTCCTATCAATCCCATGAGCCGGATCTCAGCCCAAAGAGGTTTTTTAACTAACCTAACCACTTTTAGCATCTCCAGGCCTCCACGCATACAAGCCTCTTGTAAGCAGCCGATGTGGACCTTTGGAACATCTACCTTTAAAAAAGTATTGGAAATCAATTGAATATACACCATCACAATAAATCCATTATTTATTTTAGGCATGCCTAAAGAAATATTATGATATGAAGAAAGTGTATCTGGCTATACATCATTCCATAGGCTGTAGGCTTGTTCATTTAGCTGACAAGATATGCTTATATGTCCCGTGCCACTATTGTGTATTATATGATTCTATAGAAAGAAGAATATAATTGAACTAGAAAGTATATTTTTTCCATACCGGAGAAATACGCATATGAAGTGTCTATGTTTAGAGTAAAAGTGATAATTTGAAGCAGGTCCTATACGCTAGATTTATAGTTATTTGGCAACTATAGTTGTGAATGATACAAACCGTAGAATGTCTTAGAAATTAAAATATATATGGGCTGCATGATGCGACTATAAGCTATTGATGATTTGAGAAAGTCACACAAAAAAACTTGTGCCCTGTTCCTTGCCTCCGGCTACACACGCTGTTCATATTTTCACCCATCTGACTATTCTCAATTTTTGTTGTTGTTGTCTTTACTAATAAGTCACATTTGTTTCGATTCAGAATGGCCCATAATGAAATGGGCAGGAACAGGGGGAAAATGATCATCTGTATGCACTTGAATGGATGCCTATTTCCCGACGGTTAGTTTTTCATTCATTATGCCAGGTAGGCTAGGGTAAAGCGGATACCTAGTCAGTTGTACAACTGAATGCATTCAACCAAAATGTGTCTTCCGCATTTAACCCAACCCCTCTGAATCAGAGAGGTGCGGGGGGCTGACTTAAACGACATCCCACATCGATAGCGCCAGGGGAGCAGTTGTTGTTGGGGGTTAACTTATTATTTTTATTTTTATTTTCCCTTTATTTAACCCAGCAAGTAAGTTAAGAAAAAATTCTCATTTACAATGACGGCCTACCCTGGCCAAACCCGGACGACACAGTGCCAATTGTGCGCTGCCCTTGCTCAACACCGAGGTAAAGCCAGTTTCAGGTTGGATATTCGACGGATATTCGCCTGTCGTTTTCCTTACGTCCACCAACAGCAGTTAGGGACCGTCAACATAGTGACAAATCAAAATATTTAACCATTACTCCTAAAATGTTCAAAACTGGTTCTAGCTAACCCAATGGCATAGACACACATTGCACACATTTATTTTTGTCGATTTACATCTCGCACTATTTTGAATTATTTATTTACATTTTTGAATTTCAATAGCTCATTGGTCATAAGACCTACTGGACTCAAACAAGGTTCAGAATGTCCACTGAATACCCTTCTATGTCGCACACCCTTTAGTTTGTCCATTTTCATCTCACACGTTTTTACATGAATTTTTCCAAATGTAAAATTTCAATAGCTCCTTGATCATGTGACCTAGGAACTTCAAACAAGGTTCAGAATGTCCACTGACTACCCTTCTATATTGCACACCCTTTAGTTTGTCCATTTTCATCTCACAAGATTTTACATTAATTTTTCAACATTTAGAATTTCAATAGCTCCTTGGTCATGTGACCTACTGACTTCAAACAAGGTTCAGTATGTCCACTCAGTGGGCCTACACATTGCACACCCTTTAGTTTGTCCATTTTCATATCACAAGATTTTACATGAATTTTTCCAAATGTAAAATTTCAATAGCTCCTTGGTCATGTGACCTAGTTACTTAAAACAAGGTTCAGTATGTCGACTGACTACCCTTCTATATTGCACACCCTTTAGTTAGTCAATTTTCATCTCACAAGACTTTACATTAATTTTTCAACATTTAGAATTTCAATAGCTCCTTGGTCATGTGACCTACTGACTTCAAACATGGTGCAGAATGTACCCTTCTATATTGCACACTTGTTTGTGTGCTGTAAAATCACGTAGTTTAATGTACATTCTTCATAGTTTTATATTTCAATAGCTCCTTGGTGTTGTCAATTACACACCTAAGAAGCGTGCAGTGGATATACACCCATTTTGTATAACCTCTAGTTATGTCTCTTCTATATTGTTTACATTAATATTAGTTTGGCAATTAGGGGGTTCAGTCCAGTGTTGTGTTTTCCCTTTTCATTAATATTTATCTATAATAATTGGTAGTTCTAAGTACTTATTTTCCCTGTTTTTCCCCCACAGAATTTAACAGCAGTACACAATAGGAGAGAGACAGATAATGTCTCCTTTCGTCGTTAATATCAACCATAAAGGAAAAGGGCAAAGTACGAGAGTCATGCTATTAATTGTCCAAAGCATGGATGGAGAGTGAGCTGGTGAGGTAGACTGCAGTGGGTTTGCTGGTCAATACATATACTGAACATTTAACCACAGTATTGGTGGCCAGTATATCAATGAATAAAAATGGAATATTGACAAATTAAACAGAAATTGTAGACCTTTAATCTTTTCCAACATGTCATCAGACACTTAACTTCAAGTAAGTATGAAACATTTCACAGTGTTAACTTTCTCTTTATCCCTGGTTGATGTACATTTCAGAGCCTCTTCAGGGTGGATGAGGAATAGCATACATTTTCATCAACAAAGACTGCACTTCCAGTTTGTTTAACTATTTTGTCTTCATTCCTAGTTACAGCACATGAAACCACCGTTGGCATGCAAAACATTCAATCTAAAACAAAACAAAGCATAACACGTTATAAATTATATCAAATATCAATGTAGTATGACAAATGACAAATTAGCCATCCATTGTGTTATATCATAAATTGTCTTGCATGCCGTCACTGTTGTCAAAAGATTATAAACATGTTAAATAAAGTTACTAACCCAGTCAGTCATTGGGCCACATCCAGGTTCTTAATCAGTGGCACACATGAAGCAGTTGTTGGCTTTGTTGAACTCTGAAATCATAGGCATGAACTAAACATATGGCGGTCCGACACAACTACATAAAAATAAAGAATTTACATTTACTTTGAATTAAATGTCATTACATACCAGACATTTTTAGTATATCCTCAGCCATTTCTATTGAAATTTTACATTTTGAAAAATGTATGTCAAATCATGTGAGATTAAAATGGACAAACTAAAGGGTGTGCAATGTGTAGGCCCACTGAGTGGACATTCTGAACCTTGTTTGAAGTCACTCGGTCACATGACCAAGGAGCTATTGAAATTCTAAATTTTGAAAAATTCATGTAAAATCTTGTGAGATGAAAATGGACAAACTAAAGGGTGTGCAATATAGAAGGGTAGTCAGTGGACGTTCTGGACCTGGTTTGAGTCAAGTAGGGCACATGACCAATGAGCTATTGAAATTTGAATGTAAAAAAAAGTTTACTTTGTTTACGCTCCCTAACTAATTGAACTAGGAATACAAAATCCTGTTCACATTTCCACATGTTTATTAGCTCTGGAAAGCGAATTAATTTCCAAATCGTGAAAATAAGACCTGTGCAATTTTTCCAACATAATGACACTTATTTGGAGTTTGTTGCTCAAGTAGTTTGAAAGCTATTGAGGTTTGAAAACGCGAATATCCACCGAATATCCAACTTGAAACTGTCTTTACCTCGGTTTGCTCAACTGCAGAATGGCAGTTTATTACACCTTGCTGGCTCGGGGATTCTAACCAGGGACCTTTCAGTTACTGGCCCAACGCTCTTAATAGCGGAGCATGTGCCTAATTTGATCAGCTGAGAAATAAATATAGAATCAGCTTTTTAGTGGCAACCATCAAATCTTTGCTCTCACATGGGGTAGCATATAGAAATCTCTGGTCTTATATGAACACCTATTTCACTCCATACATCAACCACTGTTTGAGGAGCATGCAGCATGAATGAACCAACAGATCGCCTAGGCCTATGCGTTCTGTCCCGGACTCATGGATAAAAGTTTGGAGTGTGGAAAAAGGTAACAGTATGCATACTAATACATTCCACACTCAAAGACGATTATTAGAATTTGTTTAATTTTAGAGTATAGGCTAGACCAATTAAATTACCAAAGACATCTTATTAAGTAATATGTGGTAGGCCATGTATTGTATAACGGCACAATCATTATTTTAATTCAATTTGTTTTCTGGCTTGGGCTCATATAGGCCTATGCATACTCACTAATATGGTATGGGTGTTTAGAAATAATGGCTGTCCATTTCATTGTGTTAGGCTTTGAAACAATATCCACAATGACCATGTCTTGTTTCCACTCAGTTTAAACTTGTTTTGTTCAAATTGATTGATCACAGTGAGGTGAGTTTAAGAGCACAATATTGTTTTGATAATAAGTGTTTGATGCGATTTTCAATTGGATTTGCATTGATATCAGAGTTAGAGGGACAATAGAGCCCTGAATATCAGGCCATTAGCAACTTGATGGTCTTTAGCGAGTTGGGTATGAGAAGAGATTATGTGACTCAACAGATACGAAGAATTTTATGGACATGACTCGTGACTACCGGTGTGGCGGTAATATGATCACCGCAACAGCCCCAGTTAAGACAACATAATAATTCCGTGCTGCGCGTTCGATAAAAAAAAAACACGTTCATTTGACCAGCTCTGTTGCTGATTCTACAGGATTAGTATTGAAAACGTGACTAGCGGTCGGGAGAACAAGTAATAAAAGGGCTGTAGATCATTTAGAAAACATTTAAATTCATTTAGTAACAGTAAAACAGTTGTTTGCTGGGTAGTTAGCTGAAATTCACTACGATTGGGTTTATTTTCCACTTTGATGGCAAACTTTCTGTACTGCTACCATTCACTCCCAGTCATTTTTGGTCCAGCTCTAGTCCAATAAATGTGTTTATTTTCTAACTCTTCTGCATGGAATTATTAGTTGTCTTAACCTTTGTTATCTTCAACCTAGGACCCAACCAGGACGTGTGGAATTACTGGATCCTCCAACAATAATGAGTGTTTTTATAATTAGCCCCAGCAGTGTTTCCTATTATGTGGATGGACGACGTCCAGGGAAAGGCATGAAAGTGTGTGAGCCTCCTAATCAGATAGCTGCACTGTAATCAGGAAGAGATCTTAATGTCTGATGTAATGACCTATGTGAAATGCCAACGCTTGCTCTGTTCCCTCAGATTGCATTCTGATCCCATTGCACCAGGTCCTGAAACAAGGGCAGGCTGCAGAAGAATACATACATTTTAATGATCACACAGTAATGATCTCCTCTTTCAGCTGACTGACTTTTGCCCTGAGGGACTAAAGTCATTAAAAGTTAGACTAGGTTTTTATTATCAGTGTCTTGTATGGAGAGGGGTAGGTACTAGGTAGTTGCTAAAGGGCAATTCCACGTTACACTTCGACTCAACATTTTTCACTTTAAAATATATGCCAAACAAAAAACATTATTTCAAAGTTTAACAAACCATACAATTCTATGCACAAGGACTACTTTGAACAATTTACACAAAACATTTCAGAAAAACACATTTACAGGAAGACCACGTTTTCCAAACAACTCACTTAAATACAGTATCTGCTCCAAATTAAAATTCAAAGATGACTGCAGAAAGAATGGGGTGTCAGCTATGACATGAGATCTTGAGTTTTACATTTTTTGAACTACAGTAGGTGAAGTTGATTTACATCCAGTAACGGAATTACATTAACAGAATTACGTCATGGGTCCCTGATCTGTACTATAATTATAGACATTAATATAATTATCTTCATGGTGAAGTATCCTGAATAGGTACACAAGGTAAGAATATATATGGGGCGGCAGGGTAGCCTAGTGGTTAGAGCCGTTGGACCAGTAACCAAAAGGTTGCAAATCCCCGAGCTGACAAGGTTGTTCTGCCCCTGAACAGGCAGTTAACCCACTGTTCCTTGGCTGTCATTGAAAATAAGAATTTGTTCTTAACTGACTTGCCTAGTTAAATAAAGGTTAAAAAAAATACAATATCCTTTGCATATGTGGGTATATTTACTCTACACACTAGCTATTATACTAATGAGCCCTACCACCAAACAAAACCAGATTTGGTTGGTCCGGACCAGATCAAATCTGAACCAATCATAAACATATATGTTTCACAAGTTTGGACATCACAGTACAGTACAGTAGTACACTATAGGTGTCATGGTAGGTGTCAGTAAGAGCCGGGAGAGGTGACATAAACGGGTAGCCTAGCGGTTAAGAGCATTGGGCCAAGCGAAAAGTTACTGGCCCACAAATATCCTACCCCCCTTCCCCCCAAAAAATGCTAACCTCCCCTGTTATTGTAATGGTGAGAGGTTAGCATGTCTTGGGTATATGATATTTGTGCAAATGAACTTTTCACTCATCATTATTCACGATTCATTCAGGACTATCCGTAATCATAGTAGTATCCACATTAATGTAGAAGTGTTAAGAAACATATTTTATTATTAGCCCCTCCTCTACTCCCTGTTCACCCATGACTGCCTGGCCATGCACGCCTCCAACTCAATCATCAAGTTTGCAGACGACACAACAGTAGTGGGCTTGATTTACCAACAACGACGAGACAGCCTACATGGAAGAGGTGAGGGCACTCGGAGTGTGGTGTCAGGAAAACAACCTCTCACTCAACATCAACAAAGGAGATGATTGTAGACTTCAGGAAACAACAGAGGGAGTACCCCCCTGTCCACATCAATGGGATAGCAGTGGAGAAGGTGGAAAGTTTTAAGTTCCACATCACGGATCACATCACAGTGTGGTGAAGAAGGCGCAACAGCGTCTCTTCAACCTCAGGAGGCTGAATAAATTTGGCTTGTCACCTAAAACCCTCACAAACCTTTACAAATGCACAATTGAGAACATCCTGTGGGCTGTATCACCGCCAAAAAGATCATCAAGGACAAAAACCACCCGAGCCACTGCCTGTTCACTCCGCTACCATCCAGAAGGCGAGGTCAGTACAGGTGCATCAAAGCTGTTACTGAGAGATTGAAAAACAGCTTCTATGTCAAGGCCATAAGACTGTTAAACAGCCGTCACTAACACAGAGAGGCTGTTGCCTACATACAGACTTTAAATCGTTGGCCACTTTAGCAAATGGATCACTAATCACTTTAATAATGCCACTTTAATAATGTTTACATATCTTGCATTACTCATCTCATATGTACTGTATATACTGTATTTTATACCATCTATTGCATCTTACCTATGCTGCTCATTCATCGCTCATCCATATATTTATAAACTCAGCAATAAAAGAAACGTCCCTTTTTCAGCACCCTGTCTTTCAAAGATAATTCGTAAAAATCCAAACAACTTCACAGATCTTCATTGTAAATGGTTTAAACACTGTTTCCCATGCTTGTTCAATGAACCATAAATAATTAATGAACATGCACCTGTGGAACGGTCGTTAAGACACTAACAGCTTACAGAAGATAGGCAATTAAGGTCACAGTTATGAAAACTTAGGACACGAAAGAGGCCTTTCTACTGACTGAAAAACACCAACGTGAATGTGTCTTAGGCATGCTGCAAGGCATGCTGCAATGAGGCATGAGGACTGCAGATGTGGCCAGGGAAATAAATTGCAATGTCCGTACTGTGAGATGCCTAAGACAGCGCTACAGGGAGACAGGACGGACAGCTGATCGTCCTCGCAGTAGCAGACTACGTGTAACAACACTTGCACAGGATCAGTACATTCGAACATCACACCTGCGGGACAGGTACAGGATGGTAACAACAACTGCCCGAGTTACACCAGGAATGCACAATCCCTCCATCAGTGATCAGACGGTCTGCAATAGGCTGAGAGCGCCTGGGACCTGTTGGATCGCAGAGTGAGGGCTAGGGCCATTCCCCCCAGAAATGTTTGGGAACTTGCAGGTGCCTTGGTGGAATAGTGGGGTAACATCTCACAGCAAGAACTGGTCATTCTGGTGTAGTCCATGAGGAGGAGATGCACTGCAGTAATTGATGCAGCTAATGGCCACACCAGATAGTGACTGTTACTTTTGATTTTGACGCCCCCCTTTGTTCAGGGACACATTATTCAACATCTGTTAGTCACGTGTCTGTAGAACTTGTTCAGTTTATGTCTCAGTTGTAGAATCTTGTTATGTTCATACAAATATTTACACATGTTAAGTTTGCTGAAAATAAACGCAGTTGACAGTGAGAGGACATTTATTTTTTTGCTGAGTTTATGTATACATTCTTATTCCATCCCTTTACTTAGATTTGTGTGTAGTTGTTGTGGAATTGTTAGATAACTTGTTAGATATTACTGCACTCTCGGAAGTAGAACCACAGGCATTTCACTACACTCGCAATACCATCTGCTAACCATGAGTATGTGACCAATAACATTTGATTTAATTTGATTTCTATTGGGCACAAAATAATCTGAAACACAACCAAAACAAACACCAAATACATCCAACAAGTTTGTAGTCACAAGCTTGATGGGAAAATGGGACCAAATACTAAACTTTTGAATACTTGAATACACCTAAGTGAATTTTTCCCAGTACTTTTGGTCCCCTAAAATGTACAAAACATTTCTAAATTGTTCACCCGATATGGATGAAAATACCTTCAAATTAAAGCTGACAGTGTTCACATTGTATCGTTTCACATCCAAAGAGCTGGAGTACAGGGCCAAAACAACAAAACATTTCAACCATATTTTTGATCAGAAATCAAACCATTTGCTTATTCCAAATGTTTAGTTGGAGAATGTATAGATGCCTTAATTTTCTCAAATATAGATTCTTAACTTACACCCAATTTGACATGCTCATATGAACTTCACATGCTGGTGCTCATGGATTATTTTAGATGGAAATGCACTAAAGCATTGTGTTTTTGAATAATGAAAGGTTCAAATTTGCTTCATGAGTGCATGCCCCTAGGGTGGCAACACATACATTCTAAGTGATTTCAATTCAACTTCAACTTCAAAAATAAGGTCCGTGTGCGAGGTCTGTGTGGAAAGTGGCATAGAGAGAGAGAGAGCGGAGAGAGATGACTCAAGTAGCGGAGTAAACTATAAAAATGGATGTTACACGCAGTGTAATACATTTAACAAACCAAACATTCAAGTACCGTTATAGAAGGTAACAAAAAAAACTATATCGGCCAGCCTGAGAGTGTCGTGTCTGGACTACCATTAAATGTGAAGAATTATTTATATCAAATCACTTCTCTAGATTTAATTATTACGTGATTAAACTAATCATGTTAACATGAATTAACTAGGAAGTCAGGGCACCACGGAAAATGTTGAGATTACAAAGTCAGAATTTTCAGATATTCAGATATTTAGTCTTATATCTGTTCAATTAGTCTTCTATTAATTAATTATTAATTGTTACCTCATTAGTCTCATTCCAAACGTCATAAAATTCTTGGTTATCTGCACGAATCTTAGTTTCCATAATGAATCAGAAATATACAAATTGGCTTAATTATTTATTGACTAACTAAATAATCACAGAAATATCACAAACAAACAGTAGATCTTGGTTACTAACAATGATACAAAGAATAAGTCCCTAGCGGGCTCCGCCGATATGAAGGCTTGGTAGACAAAGGAAAGGGGTGGGGACTGAGAAAGAGCGGGAAAGACAAAATGGATTCACTACACACAGTCTTTAATTATATTAATTGAAATGCTAATCCTTTGCACATGAACGACCGCTCATTTGAGGTTAATTGCAATGTATATATTTACGCCCGTATGCCGTTGTTGTCTCTCCGTTGAAAACACTCAATCGTCCTGTAGAGTTCATCAGAGTCTCTGGTTAACTTTCCCAGAAGTCACAATGTCTTTCATTGTTGTATGGGTTTAGAATGGATACTTCAGAGAACCATTTGGAAATGTTCTCATAGATTAGATGCTTCGGCGATTGTCGGTATTCTCGTTCTAGATTTACGTAATTTCTAGCTGCAGACTAATAATTATACGTCTAAGATTTGCTCATTCTGTAGTGATCAATAGTCTCAGAGTTTAACAATTTACAGCCGTGTAGCCAAACTACAGCTGTATTGTCTCCGTGGCCAATAGAATTGTAACCATTCCAACTTGGGGGCTCTTAGGTCTTTTCACAAATAGTTTCATGTTTAATCACATACGTTTCACAATATTTAGATGTAAACCTGACAGCTGGAATATGTACATTTTAAGAGATACAGTTATGTGTGTTTCCTGTCCTTCATGAGATCACTAAATGAAACACACTCGACATGACTGTCCCTTAAGTGTCCACGGACCACTCCCACATTCTCAAAAGTAGAAATATTGTTTAGTTCTACCATTTTGGGGATTATGAGTTTGGAACTAAGAGAAGCTCTTTGTTCTGGTAGACTCTATCAATACTGCATGGCAGTTTCTACCAGCGCAGGGCACATCATGACAAGTGCGTGCATGATGCCCAAAGGCATGCCAGCAGCAAAGTAGGGCTGAGAGATGTCATGAACCTGCCGTCCTTAGATCACCTGTCTCTTTACACAAGACACAGCTCATATAATTGATGAAGGACACAGTAAATAATTAATTCATATCAATATTATCCCATATCTCTCTCTGATGGTCTGCATTCAGAGACCGTCCATCATAGTTTTAGTGAGTACCATGTCCTTCAGGTTTCACTTCACCTTTTTTTGTAATGGGCCTGTCTTGAGATTATTCCAGTTTGTCAATGTCTAAAAGATTAGATATATTTGTACTGCATCTCAAAGAAAGCTCTGTCACCACAGTACTGTAGAGATATGAAACACTACACATTACATATTCATTCCACAACACCAAGTGTTAGCCTGGTGTGTTGGTGGGAGTGAATGCCCTGTTGTTATTTTTTTTATTTAACTAGGCAAGTCAGTTAGGAACAAATTCTTATTTACAATGGTGGCTTAGGAACAGTGGGTTAATTGCCTTGTTCTGGGACATAACAACAGATTTTTACCTTGTCAGCGCAGGGATTCAATCTAGCAAACTTCTACTGGCCGAATGCTCTAACCACTTGGCTACCTGACACCCCAGGCTACCTTCTCCATTCTGTTAGAGTGGAGAAGACCCAGCTAGCACATAACGTTCTGAGAACGATATGTTTCATAGAGCTTGGTGAGATCATGTTTGTCCTGTAGTTATTTTGCATACAACTTTCCCACAACTTTCTAGGAATTCTACAGGATAGTCGCTTGGCTTTGGAACATTCTCAGCACATTTAAGGAACTTGAAATTATAAAAAATATATATTTTCTTGATATTTCATTACTTTAACAGAACATTTCCTTAAAGTTTCCTTAAAGTTCAAACATGATTATATTTAATTTATATTTGGTCATGTTCTAGGAACGTTCTCCAACTGGTTTGACATAAGGAAAGTTCTCAAGTAGTTCTGAGAGTGTTATGAAACAACATTCTTTGGTGGGAATTTCATTACTTCAGCATAACGTTTCCCACCACAGGTTTCCTCATGTTTTTATTTAAAGTAATGTTCTCAAATTGTTCTGAGAACATTAAGAAATGTTCTTCTGTGGGAATTTCAGTACTTCCACAGAACATTCCACAAAAGTTCCAATGTGGTTCTATTTAATGTCAGATTTGACTACATTCTAGGAATGTTTTAAAAAATGGTGTGACTGAAGCAATGTTCTCAGAATGTTCAGGCAATGTATGGTTGTCTTTTTTGTCAGTTGTTGCCAATATTCTGGGAATATTTCCAGAAATGTTAACATCAATTAGCTTTAAATTAACAATTAGTTTCAAATTCTGTTCTCAGAACTTACCATAAAAACCACAAGATTAACAAAATATTGTAGCATTAGGAAAACGTTCTAAGAATGTTATTTAAAAACATACTGTACAGTGTACTCTGAACAAAAATATAAACGTAACATGTAAAGTGCTGTTCCTATGTTTCATGAGCTGAAATAAAAGACAAAAGCTGAAGAACATTCGAACATCCAAGTATTTTCCACAGTTGCTGGAGTTATAGACAAACTCATGGAAAACAGAAAGGAAAAAGCTACACACTTCTGCTTATGCTCCCAGGTGGTATTTATTTACAACAATGTTTCCACCCTTAGGTCTTCATCAGGCATCCATATCCCAGGTGAGGGTGGAAGCTCCAACTATTTTCTCTTCAGAGGAGACTTTTTCAGCACCACCGGTTTTTTAAACATTCCTAGATTTAAGTTAGCATAATTAGGAGCCATAGTGCTCCCCATCGCTGTCCCTTTGTTCTAGAGGAAAAAGTCTCCTCTGAAGAGAAAATAGTTGGAGGTTAGTATTAGTTCAGCCAAGTCCACAGTACAATTGGTGCTGGGAAGAGCATTAGGGGGACGTTCATTGAGGTAGAACTTGATGGTCTCAAGGCAGCCCTGATGGGGGATGTTAGTATATAGACTGGTAACATTTGAGATTGACTGTGTTTTTCGGTAATGGGGTTGCTTTCATCCACGTCCACTTATTAAAAGCCTCACTATAAGTCAATTCAGTCGCATCAGAAGAATATGCAGCTCTGATGCTTCTTATCATTAACTGACCATGGACCTCACACAAAGTTTAAGGGTAGGCAATTGGTAAACATGCCAACACAGTTGGAAAGTCTGAGGGCTTCTCCATCTGTCGGAGGCCTGCCACAGGCGCTGGGAGCAACGGGCTCAAGTTATCCTGCCTCTCACCCATCCATAAAGGCTTCTCCGAATCCTGAGAAGCGTGAGAGTGTGCAGATTTCCTCGCCCTTCTCACCAACCGTGATTCTGGGCAGCTCCATGGTAAGAAATGTGACCGTTCCTGGTGCAAAAACAATGTCTTATCCCGGAGCTCGAGTAAATGACATTACTCAGCTGCTCCTGAATACACTACATCAGGACAGGGACATCGATTCTATCGTAGTCCATGTGGGTATTAATGACATTATGAAGGGCATTTCTGAAAAGCTGAAACTGGATTTTAAAGAGTTGATTGACTCTGCTAAACACTAACAAAAGACCCATCATATCTGGCCCTCTGCCATCTCTGAATCGCAGGATTTAACGCTTTATCAGGATTCTCTCTCTTTACAACGGGCTATGTGATTATTGCAGCTCAATGGGTGTAAGTTTTGTTGACAATTTCAATACCTTTTGGAAACAAAACAGGTTTTATAAGGAGGAAAGGATCCACCCAAATCATTTGGGATCCTGGATCCTTTCACAGCACTATAAGGCTGCGTTGAGACAATGACTTATCAATGACTAAAGCCCAGCTCAGTTAATCCCTACCATTGTGACGCAGAGTTGTCATAATGCTTCAGAAAATGTACATTACACCAGGTGTGTTGGTTGACACAAAATAAGTAACCTAATTTATGTCCCTTCAACTGCCCTGAATGCCCGAATGATTCTACAGCTATTGTATGCAGTAATTCTGTGCCTATGAACCAGAGTTATACTGTTATCACTGAGCCGATGGGCCCTAGGAGGAAGTCCACTGTGAGCAGCTCTCCCTGCTCTAACATAAAGAACATGAGCACATCTACTGCTGCTACATTCCCCAGTAAGGCCTTCAGACTGTTAAACAGCCACCACTAACATTGAGTGGCTGCTGCCAACACACGGACTCAACTCCAGCCACTTTAATAATGGGAATTGATGTAAAATATATCACTAGCCACTTTAAACAATGCTACTTAATACAATGTTTACATACCCTATATTACTCATCTCATATGTATATACTGTACTCTATATCATCTACTGCATCTTTATGTAATACATGTATCACTAGCCACTTTAACTATGCCACTTTGTTTACATACCCTACATTACTCATCTCATATGTATATACTGTACTCGATACCATCTACTGCATCTTGCCTATGCCGTTCTGTACCACCACTCATTCATATATCTTTATGTACATATTCTTTATCCCTTTACACTTGTGTATATAAGGTAGTAGTTTTGGAATTGTTAGGTTAGATTACTCGTTGGTTATTACTGTATTGTCGGAACTAGAAGCACAAGCATTTCGCTACACTCGCATTAACATCTGCTAACCATGTGTATGTGAAAAACAAATTTGTTTACATCCCCATTAGTGAGCAATTTATTCTTTATAATCCATCCACCTGACAGGTGTGGAATATCAAGAAGCTAATTAACAACACAATACCACAGATGTCTCAAGTTTTGAAGGAGCGTGCAATTTGCATGCTGACTGTAGGAATATCCACCAGAGCAGTTGCCAGAGATTTGAATGTTCATTTGTCTAACATAAACTGTGTTTAGGAGTATTTCTGTCTGTAATAAAGTCCTATAAACTAATTCTGATTGGCTGGGCCTGGCTCCCCAGTGAGTAGGCCTGGCTACCAAGTGGGTGGGCCTATGCCTTCCCAGGCCCCTGCCCAGTCATGTGAAATCCATAGCTGAAGGCCTAATTCATTTATTTCAATTGACTGATTTCTTTATATGAAATGTAACTCAGCAAAACCTTTGAAATTGTTGCATGTTGCGTTTATATTTTTATTCAGTATACATTCCGTTCTAAGAACATGAAGAAAACGTTCCATAAAAAAACACAAGAGAACTTTAGTAATGTTCAGAAAATGTTTCAAGAATGTTTTTTAAAAACAAATACTGTACATTCCGTTCTCAGCATCAACAGAACTCTCTCTATCCTCTATCTTGTTAAGTGTGTTCAGGTGTGTTGGCCGTATCCACTAATTGGCCACTCTTAATGAGTGCTTGTTTCCTTTGAAATGGGGTCTGTTTGAATAGACTATAATGAACTGTTTTGTATGCGTAAAAAAACATGTTAGCTCCATCCTGGTGGCACATCCCTAATTCCATGGATAGAGAACAAACGATCATAGGTTCAAATCTCACTGATGCCATGTCACAATAAATAAAAAAACTGTTTGCATCATTAATGCCTAAGCAAATTCATTTCCATGCGTCATACTGTATCTGTGCTTGGAGTTGGAAAAAAAAATAACCCAAAATAAGCTAGCAGTGTTATTGAAAGTTTAATTGAAACATTCAATAAGGGGTCATTTTTATTTCTGTTATCAGAACCAATGGGAAACCAAAAACATACTTCCAAGTTTCCGAATGTGCTAGCTTTGTCCTTCCACCCAGGTTCATGTTATTCATTCCCATCCTCTGTGCAAAGGGGAATTGGTAGTTATAGACAAATTGGACACAAGTTCTTGGTAGAGAATGTATTCATGGTCTTTTTCCCTTCCTGTCTGTCCAGTGGGGAGTGTTTACCTGCGATTGCTTATTATAGGTCCTTCAGCAGCATTGGCCCTCCATGTGCTTTTCGTCTATTCGTTGGTGTGCTGCTGTGTATTTTTAGCAGTCGTTCTGGGAGGTATTGTTTTTGAAGAGCCCTGCACTGTTCAGGGTGGTTGAGATGAGAGGAGTGTTTTTGGTCATAAATCCTAACTGCTCTCTTCTCTCTCTTTTTGTCTGTCTCTCTTTCACTTCCTCTCTCTCTTTCGCTCTCTCTGTCTCCGTGTCTCTCTCTTTCTCTGTGTCTCTCTCTTTCTCTGTATCTCTCGCTCATCTAGACATGGAACACGGTGTGCTGGGGAAGTTGCTGCAGCCGCCAACAACAATGTATGTGGGGTGGGCGTGGCATACAACACCAAAATTGGAGGTGAATGAGGCATGCTGTAATTGAAGAAGGCTTTGCCAATGGCCAACAATGATTGGTTGACTTGGGTCTACTGTCAGTTGAACCGGAGTCATGTTCAGTAGTACATGACTTGCTATCCGTCACTTCTGAATATTTACCAACTTTTGTCTCTAATCTTTCGTCGAAGACAAGTACTCTAATCAGTCTAATGGATTCTTTCAAGCCACTTTCTGGCCCTTATCAACTTGTGTCCCTAAGCACTGTCAAAGACAAGCAGCCAGCCAACAAGACTCAGTGGAGCCCTGAGAGGAGTCCCCAGCAGTGCCCTCCACAGATGGTAGCCATAACTCTCCTACTCCTCCTAGTCTTCATTAGCATGCATCTCCTGCTCTAATAGCTCATTGGCTCCTGCTCCACACATATTCCTCTGACAATCTGCCCATGTCCCAGGGTTACACAATTGTTAATAAACAACACAGTTTGCTGTGTGCCTCGTTCCCCATCGGGTGTGTGTCTCCACACACCCACACACATACACACTCATCCCACACACACACACGGCTCACAGCTCCCATTACTGTTCTGAGGTGGCCCACATCAAAGCTGCAGACAGGCCAGTTCAGGTATTATGATAAAAGATGGGCCGGTTTGTTTCTCTCAGGTCACAGACGCTGTTGGAGGCACCATTAACTCTCCCACACTCATTCGTTAGAAGGAATGTTGTGTTGTTTTTGTGTTTTTTGTGAGTTGTCTGTCTGTTGTCTTACCTGGTGGTTTCTTGGAGGAGAAGGTCTTGACTCTTGTTTTAATGGCCAAAGTGTGTGTGTGTGTGTGTGTGTGTGTGTGTGTGTGTGTGTGTGTGTGTGTGTGTGTGTGTGTGTGTGTGTGTGTGTGTGTGTGTGTGTGTGTGTGTGTGTGTGTGTGTGTGTGTGTGTGTGTGTGTGTGTGTGTGTGTGTGTGTGTGTGTGTGTGTGTGTGTGTGTGTGTGTGTGTCTGAGAGAACAATTGCTCATCCCATCTGGCAGTGTGACAGGCTCATAAGCCCTTTGTCTCCCCAGTCAGACTGTGTTTGTCAGTATGACAGCCAGACACACAAGGCTTTGTTTCCCAACTGCATCATGTTTATAACACCTAGGGAGTGAATGTTATTTACAATAAGGGTTACATGGAGAAAATCTGATCTCTCTGAAATGAAAATGGATGGCCCTCCTTTCAGCAAAATATGTTTTGACCCTCCCCTATACCCAAAATAATAATTAAAACAAAATGGATAGCAGTTTACCCTCACTTTTTGGACAGACCAGAGCCTTAGATATGCAGTTTTAGAAACTGTTCTTTGTCCTGTAAGCATTACATGGCAATGCAGGAATGTTTATAGCACACAGGGCTGTGGGCCAAAAGGTTGTGGATTCACAGACAACCGTGGACAAGAGTCGGGGTGGAAAGATCTCCTATATAGTAAAAGCATTAAATGAATCTATCATCGTCTTTGCAGGTCCGATGAAAAAATAGCCTTTATAAAAATGTCATGCAATTCCACTTAACTTTACATATTAGTGGAATCTTTTTTTTATATCACACAAATTACCAAAATGATATGCTAAGAATGGACAGCGAGATAGGAGAATGTGTTCATCTCATATTTCTCCAATGCCAAATCCGTGTGTCTTGTTTGCAACAAAACTGTCCCTGTTTGCAAATAATTCAATCTTAGACGTCATTAGGAATCTGAGCATGGTACTTTCAAAAGTTAGGCTTACCTTTCCACCCATGACAGAGTAGGCCTAACTTTCCACCCATGACAGAGTAGGCCTACCTATCCACCCATTACAGAGTAGGCCTACCTTTCCACCCATGACAGAGTAGGTTTACCAACACAGAAACATTTAAGCTTTAAGTGCTGGCTACTCTTCTTCCGTGGCTTCACCCAATGAAAGAAAGTCACAAGTGATTCCCTAAAGCTGTCTGGGTTTAAACATCTTCTATTTTTGCAGAAAGTGAATAGCTTAATCAATTGATAGTGACAGAATTAGATTACTTTCCAAGCAAATTCAGCCTCTGAATGTCAAAGAAACGAAACAATGATATACCCATATGCATTGGAGTCACGTCTTTCCTGGGTATTTTGCAGCTTGTTTCTAGCATAAAGCATCGTGGACCAGCGTTGTTATATATCACTTTATATAATCGGATTTGTTCAATTTCAAGAAGGACTTTCAACAAGCACAGCACTTACACAAATTACTGATGATTGGCTGAGAGAAATTGATGATTGATGATTGGCTGAAAGACATTTTCTTCAAAATAGTCTCCACGACAAAGCCCTCTTGTTCTCAATGAAGTCTAACTAAAATGAAGACGGTTTAAATGAATTATGCCTACTCGCATTTGCCTACTTTCAGCACCACGAGCTGTCCATTTCCCATTGATTGTGCCGTGGCTGCTGCTTCAAGTTTCAGGACCACAATGTAAGTTACTCGAATCTGGCTAATTGTGAGGTCAATAACTGTGATAAATACATCATGTGCAAGAATTATATTATTTTTAATAAAAATCTATGATACGGTCCCCCCTATTCTGCTTTCCACTAGATGTGGGGACTTGCTTCCATTCAGCCACAAGAGCATTATTGTGGTTGGGCACTGATGTTCGGCGATAAGGCCTGGCTTGCAGTCGGTGTTCAAATTCATTCCAAAGGTGTTCTATGGGGTTGAGGTCAGGAATATGTGCTCGCCAGTCAAGTTCTTCCACAAACCATTTCTGTATGGATATCACTTTGTGCACGGAGGCATTGTCATTATGAAACAGGAAAGAGCCTTCTGCAAACTGTTGACAAAAAGTTGGAAGCACAGAATTGTTAAGATTTCCCTTCAATGGAACTAAGGGGCCTAGCACAAACTATGAAAAACAGCCCCAGACCATCATTCCTCCACCACCAAACTTTATGGTTGGCACTATGCATTGGGGCAGGTTTCATTCTCCTGCTATCTGCCAAACCCAGATTTGTCCGTCGGACTGCCAGATGGTGAAGCGTGATTCATCACTCCATAGAACGTGTTTCCACCGCTCCAGAGTCCAATGGCGGCGAGCTTTACACCACTCCAGCCGACGATTGTCGGGGATCTTAGGCTTGTGTGAGGCTGCTCGGTCATGGAAACCCATTTTATGAAGCTCCAGACGAACAGTTATTGTGCTGAATTTTCTTCCAGAGGTAGTTTGAAACCCGGTAGTGAGTGTTGAAACCAAGGACAGACGATTTTTACGCGCTATGCTTCAGCACTCGGTGGTCCTGTTCTGTGAGCTTGTGTGGCCTACCACTTCGTGGCTGAGCCATTGTTGCTCGTGGACATTTCCACTTCACAAACAGCACTTACAGTTGACAGCTCTAGCAGGGCAGAAATTTGACCGAACTGACTTGTTGGAAAGGTGGCATCCTATGAAGGTGACACGTTGAAAGTCACTGAGCTCTTCAGTAAAGACATTCTACTGCCAATGTTTGTCTATGGAGATTGCATGGCTGTGTGCTCGATTTTATACATGTGTCAGCAATGGATGTGGCTGAAATAGCTGAATCCATTAATTTGAAGGGTGTCCACATACTTTTGTATATATAGTGTTTCAAAGTTGGCCTCCGGTCCTCTTTCTCATTTAAATGCTCTCCTTCTCAAACTGAACAGAACATAGCCTATAGGCTAGTCTGTGCTTAAGATTTTGGAATAGGCCTAATCAATAATAATTTTCGAGAAGGCTGGGGCTCAGGGTTGGCATATCCATTGCAGTGTGTAATGCAGCCTAGTTTTAGTTACACCATCCCAGCAGCTATTTTAGAAATATGAGTTTGCTCTGTGCTTCCCTGAGCATGCACTTCGTAGGCTATAGTCAAAAGGCTATGGATCATTTTTTAGAGACCACATTAAATAGCCTATAGGCGCAATTGATATTGCGTGCCCAGCGGAGAATCAGAGATGAGGGGCGGCATCAGGCACACATCGATATATAGCCTAATTAACAACTAATTCTAAAACACTGATAAATATTGAAATTTCATCCATTACAAATTACATGACCCTCCCCTGGACTAGATTTAAAAAATACTAAACTCTCTCCTTGGCCGAAATTGAAAAATCATAACCCTCCCACATTCTCCTCCAGGTAACCGTTCTGTACATTTTGATCTGTTCCCTGCTACTTCTCCTCTCATGCTGTCTCTCTCTGTCACCTTCACCTTTTTTTCCATTTCTGCCTCACCCTGCCTGTATTATTTAGTTTATTTCCCCTCTGACTTCACCCCCCACTCTTTCTATCTCTCCTTGTGTGTGTGTGTGTGTGTGTGTGTGTGTGTGTGTGTGTGTGTGTGTGTGTGTGTGTGTGTGTGTGTGTGTGTGTGTGTGTGTGTGTGTGTGTGTGTGTGTGTGTGTGTGTGTGTGTGTGTGTGTGTGTGTGTGTGTGTGTGTGTGTGTGTGTGTGTGTGTGCACTTGTATGCATGTGTGTGTGTTCAGGTGTGCGTATGCTGGACGGGGAGGTGACAGACATGGTGGAGGCCCACTCCCTCAGCCTGAACTCACAGCACATCCACATCTACAGCGCCAGCTGGGGCCCAGAGGATGATGGGAAGACGGTAGACGGCCCCGCCAAGCTAGCCAAGGAGGCCTTCCTCCGAGGAGTCACTGAGGTCAGTCATTACTGGAGCAAACAAGGTTCATGATACATACCTACCAGATGTTGTTTCAAAGAAACACACATAGAAAGGATAGGATCAACTGTATTGTCCCAGAGTGGAAACTAGTCTTGGACTCACCGTACTGCTGTATTAAATTCTACGTTATACACACATACTCACAAATTATCTTAGAAGATGACTAGGTTTTCCATTATGATATCCAGTATAAATGATTTCTAAAGTAAAACTCTGACAAGTGATACAACCGCCATACTTGATCTTGAGCGTGTTCTGGCCTGGAGCACCAGCAGGAATTACTGTCATGTCACGCCAGAACTGTAACTATTCACCACTGTCTTATTTGATGGGTTTACTGAGAGTATGTTATTCAAATCAAGTTTATTTATATAGCCCTTCGTACATCAGCTGATATCTCAAAGTGCTGTACAGAAACCCAGCCTAAAACCCCAAACAGCAAGCAATGCAGGTGTAGAAGCATGGTGGCTAGGAAAAACTCCCTAGAAAGGCAAAAACCTAGGAAGAAACCTAGAGAGGAACCAGGCTATGTGGGGTGGCCAGTCCTCTTCTGGTTGTGCCGGGTGGAGATTATAACAGAATATGGCCAAGATGTTCAAATGTTCATAAATGAGCAGCATGGTC
The DNA here is from genome assembly GCF_023373465.1 of Oncorhynchus keta. Lineage (NCBI taxonomy): Eukaryota > Metazoa > Chordata > Actinopteri > Salmoniformes > Salmonidae > Oncorhynchus > Oncorhynchus keta. The sequence continues at coordinate 35,841,257 of NC_068437.1, forward strand.
GAATAATAATAAGGCAGAACAGTTGAAACTGGAGCAGCAGCACGGCCAGGTGGACTGGGGACAGCAAGGAGTCATCATGTCAGGTAGTCCTGGGGCATGGTCCTAGGGCTCAGGTCCTCCGAGAGAGAGAAAGAAAGAGAGAAAGAGAGAATTAGAGAACGCACACTTAGATTCACACAGGACACCGAATAGGACAGGAGAAGTACTCCAGATATAACAAACTGATAGAGTCGCCAATGACTAGAGTTTTCAATTTGTCAGAGCTAATGGTGGGAAGCTTCGGCGTCTCAGACCCCGTAACGGGAGGAGTAGAGACCAGAGAAGACTCGGCCTCTGACTCCGACTCGCTGCTTAATGGGGAAAACCGGTTGAAAGTTTCTGTCGGCTGAATGAGCGACACCGGTTGAGCATTCCTACAGCATTTCCTTCCAGAAACCGTGAGAAAGTTGTCTGGCTGCGGGGACTGTGCCAGGGGATTTATACTACTATCTGTACTTACTGGTGGCACAGACGCTGTTTCATCCTTTCCTACACTGAAATTACCCTTGCCTAACGATTGCGTCTGAAGCTGGGCTTGTAGCACAGCTATCCTCGCCGTAAGGCGATCGTTCTCCTGTATATTATGAGTACAGCGACTGCAATTAGAAGGCATCATGTTAATGTTACTACTTAGCTTCGGCTGTTGGAGGTCCTAATGAACCGTGTCCAGATAAAGCGTCCGGAGTGAAAAAGTTGAGGGAAAAAACAAAAATATAAACGGTAATTAAAAAGTAAAAAACGTAACGTTGTCAGGTAGCAAAATAGGTTGGCAACAAACAAGTCTGCAAGTTGTGACCGGAAATGACGTCAAGCAGAGAGCACGCAGTAGACCTGACATGATAGTTACACCTGGTACTTCAGGCCAGAACGAACACCCAATACAATATCCATATCATACACATCATACACATCTCGTAGAACCACATACAATCCCCTCGCCTAGTTTCTTCCCCTGCCCTCTGAGTCCGAGCAGGCCCATTGGGTTTGATGGAGTGAGCCCCAGATGGATTGGACAAATCATCTGAGGTTAACGAGACCATTCCTCATGTGTCAGCATGGGACATTAACAGAAACCCATTAATACAATGGTGGAATGACAAATGGGAGAGAAGAAATAGGAGAGAAATTGCTGACGTAGGGTCAGATTTAGACAGGAGGGGAATAGAGCAGGGGTTCTCAAAGTTGGGTCCGTGGCCAGATATCAAAATATATATAACAAATCTTTAATGAATATTACTAACAACAACAGATTAAACCAATTTTGGGCAAGGGATCTGTGGAATAAGTTTAAAGGTTGTAAAATAATACAATGTAATATTATTATTCTACAATTTCTGTTCTTAACTGTGGGCAACATGGGTCTGAGATGCTCACAGGCATATTGGTATTCACTGTAGTCTACCAATTACAAATATTTCAAATCGATACTTCTTGTATTCCCCATTTTTTTAATGCACTGTAATTTAAGCTTTAAAACTGCAATTTTTTTAAGTTGTAACATTAAAAAAAAATCTCTCTGCCCCTTGACACGATGTGTGGAATTGCAGGAAATTAGCTTTAAAGACAGCAAAATGTTCCTTCCAGGGCCTGAGACTTGGTTCGTCCGGCCATGCACTTGCCAAAGTTATAGTAGACCTTGTATGCTATGTTTTATCTCACTCAAGCTGTGTTCTGATTATGAGGGGGTCCCTGATGAATTTGCTATCACAAAAAGGGTCCCCGGTCCCAAAAGGTTTGAGAAACCCTGGAATAGCGAATAAGCCATATTTGTAAAAATGTGGGAGAGGGAGTTTTAATGGAAGATATAAGATTCATATCGTAAAATCTCATATCTAACACTAGTTTAATGGCAGGTTGATGCTTATTGTTATGAGTCTTAGATAGGCCAGCTGCAAAGCCATACTTTGCTATATTGTAAAAATTCATGAAAAAAAAGTGTACTTTTTGTTGCTAATTTGAAGTTATGGTTAGACATTAGGGTGAGCAGTGTGGTTAAGGTCAGGGTTAAGTTTAAAATCAGGTTTTTGAATTCACGATTGTACCAGCTAGTGACCACTCTGCAGAGCTGCCTCCAGTACAATTTGATGAAAAATGCTAACCTGCAGGATTATAGAGCAATGGAAAGAAAATAAATGCCTGCAGCAAAACAAGACATTCCCGGAAAGATTAGGAATACCTGTTGATTTAGTCATTAAGAAAACAAGCAATGCATCAGTGGTGAGAATAAAATAGGGATTGTGAGGGCTGTTGGCCTTTTAAATGCCCATCCAGCCCATCCAGTGGTGAGCAGGAGAGTCCCACTAAGTCATGCTGGGGCAAACACTCCACAGAGGACAGGGATTAGGAAATAACATTCTCACAGCACTACTTTAAATCCATACAGACTGTGGCTAAGTTCCCTAAGCAGTGTTGTGTGTGTGTGCATGTGCTTGTGTGAGATATGATTTGTTTTGTTCATGTCGCTGGCACTCCCACGCCCACCTCCACTGCTTCTCATCTCAGTCTCAGCTGGAGTTGAGGCACAATGCAGTGTGAGGTAGAGTGTGTGCCTATTTAGCCCCTCTATCCCTCCCTTCATCTCGTCTCTCCCCTGCTCTTTTATGCAACCTCTTTCACATTTTCAATCAATCCCTCTATTTCTTCATATCTATCCAACTGTGCCACTCTGCTCATATCCTTTTCATTATTGAATGTTGTCTTTCTCCACCTCGTTTTCTCTCTCTCCCTAGCTCCTTTCTCTCTCCCTCTCCCCCCAAATGATATCTTCTCCTCAGTATACCTCCTCTCATATTTGGTTATGAAAAGAAAAAAAGCTTCAAAGTATATCTTTATTGAGATATGCTTACCGCCTGTTGTGATGGAAAGGCCCAATTAATCTGTTTCATTTAGTTGTGACTAATGGCATCTTTATGGAGATGAAAGATGGAGAGGAGGTGGATATAAGTGTATTCAGTAGATACTATTATACTGTATCACGATGCCGCTCCTCCCAGTACAATGATGCCCTAATTTATCTGTCTAACAAATCACAATCAACTAACTGTGTACAGTAAATAGCCTGCCATTGTTTATGAATTACAGTGCATCCGGAAAGTATTCAAACCCCTAAATCTTTTCCATATTTTATTACATTTCAGCCTTATTCTAAAATTGATTAAATTACACACAATATCCCATAATGACAAATCAAACAGGTTTTTAGAAATGTTTGCAAATGTATTACAAAATAAAAAACAGATTTATCTTAGGTAGAGGCAGGTAGTCTAGTGGTTAGAGCTTTGGATTAGTAACCGAAAGGTTGCAAGATCAAATCCCCGAGCTGACAAGGTAAAAAATCTGTCGTTCTGCCCATGAACAAGGCAGTTCCTAGGCTGTCATTGAAAATAAGAATTTGTTCTTAACTGACTCGCCTAGTAAAATAAATACAACTTACATATGTATTCATACGCAAAAACCAAGCCATGTGGTTGAAGGAATTGTCTGTAGAGCTCCGAGACAGGATTGTGTCACAGCACAGGTCTGGGGATGGATACTAAAACATTTCTTCAGCATTGAAGGTACCCAAAAACACAGTGGCTTCCATCATGTTTGAAGTTTGGAACCACTAAGACTCTTCCTAGAGCTGGCTGCCCGGCCAAACTGAGCAAACACGGGAGAAGGGCCTTTGTCAGGGAGGTGACCAAGACCCCGATGGTCACTCTGACAGAGCTCCAGACTTCCTCTGTGGAGATGGGAGTATCTTCCAGAAGGACAACCATCTCTGCAGCACTCCACCAATCAGTCCACTCCTCAGTGAAAGGCACATGACAAGCGTCACGTCTGAAGGAAACCTGACACCATCCCTACGGTGAAGCATTGTGGTGGCAGCATCATGATGTGGGGATATTTTTCAGTGACAGGGACTGTGAGACTAGTCAGGATCGAGGGAAAGATGAATGGAGCAAAGTACAGAGATATCCTTGATGAAAACCTGTTCCAGAGCGCTCAGAACCTCAGACTGGGGGCGAAGGTTCACCTTCCAAAAGGACATCAACCCTAAGCACACAGGAGTCGCTTCGGGACAAGTCTCTGAATACCCTTGAGGCAGCCAGAGCCAGGACTTGAACCAGATCCAAAATCTCTGGAGAGACCTGGAAATAGCTGTGCAGCGAAGCTCCCCATCCAACCTGAAAGAGCTTGATGCTCCAGTTTCATCTGACCTGAGCCCTAGGACCATGCCCCAGGACTACCTGACATGATGACTCCTTGCTGTCCCCAGTCCACCTGACCGTGCTGCTGCTCCAGTTTCAACTGTTCTGCCTTATTATTATTCGACCATGCTGGTCATTTATGAACATTTGAACATCTTGGCCATGTTCTGTTATAATCTCCACCCGGCACAGCCAGAAGAGGACTGGCCACCCCACATAGCCTGGTTCCTCTCTAGGTTTCTTCCTAGGTTTTGATCTTTCTAGAGAGTTTTTCCTAGCCACCGTGCTTCTACACCTGCATTGCTTGCTGTTTGGGGTTTTAGGCTGGGTTTCTGTACAGCACTTTGAGATATCAGCTGATGTACGAAGGGCTATATAAATACATTTGATTTGATTTGATTTGAGAGGATCTGCAGAGAAGAATGGGAGAAACTCCCCAAATACAGGTGTGCCAAGTAGCGTCATACCCAAAAAGACTCGAGGCTGTAATCACTGCCAAAGGTACTTCAACAAAGTACTGAGTAAAGGGTCTGAATACTTATGTAAATGTGATATTTCAGTTTTAATTTTTTTTATACATTTGCAAAATAAAAATAAAAAAAATTTTTGCTTTGTCGTTATGTATTATTGTGTGAAGATTGATGGGTGGGACAATTTAATACATTTTAGAGTAGTGCTGTAATGTAACAAAATGTAGAAAAAGTCAAGGGGTATTAATACTTTCCGAATGCACTGTATGCCAGCAGCAGTACAGTGTTTGTCAGTAGAAATACAATAACATACAGTATCATAGGGAGGGAAGGGATGTCAAGGCTTTTACAGAATGGGGGAAAACATCCTTGTCTGGTGAAATATTTCATACTATCAGTCTCTCAACTTGAAACTCACACAAATGCATCCACGCATGCACACACACAAAAACTCCATCTCTATCCATCTCTCCACATACACACCCTGGAACGTGTGGGTGTGCTATCTATGCCTGTGTGTACTGTATGTTTGTTTAAATATGTGTATGTGTGTTATCTGTGCTTGTGTGTGTTCTAGATGCCTGCATGTTATCCTTATCTTTATGTGTACATTTCCAGGGCCGAGGCAGGCTGGGCTCCATCTTTGTGTGGGCATCGGGGAATGGTGGTCGTGAGAAGGACAGCTGTAACTGTGACGGCTACACCAACAGCATCTACACACTATCCATCAGCAGCACCACCCAGTACGGCATGGTACCCTGGTACAGCGAGGCTTGCTCCTCCACCCTCGCCACCACCTTCAGCTCTGGGAACCCCAACGAGAAACAGATAGTGAGTAGTAATAATAATACAAATAATAATAATAATAATTTGGTGGGTGCTTATATTCGTCCATTGGAAATGTGTTTTTTGCATATCCAAACTCCCCCTGAGACACCCCGATAAACACACACACACAGACCTACATTCACCCTCACCATGTTCTTCAGCTTTGGCAGCCACAACAAGAAACAGATAGTAAGTACCACTGATACACACATACATACACACTCCCACCTTTGCACCTAGACTCGCCACATATTTTCAGCTCCGGAAACCCCAATGAGAAACAGATCGTGAGGCATCATTATTGCAATCCCTCGAGGTCCAGGAGGATCTCTTCATCACACACAATAAAGCACAAAAGCACAACATAAAACAGTCTCCTAATCATTTGGAATAATGATCCACCCACACACCCACAGTAACGGCAACCTTAACCAGAAACTTTTAGCAAGTACCTCTGATACACAAACACATACACACATGAGGAAACCTCATAGAAACAGATTGACACTGGCAAACAAACACACTCATATCTACAGCAGAGTAAACCTCCACGTGAAAAAGACATTGATTCATACCAAACTAATGGCCTAAACTCACCGAAGGCGAGCATGTGTATTATTTATTTTGGAATGCATTGTTTAGAATTATAATGACCCAACCGAAGCAGGGCGGGTCCGCTTTGATGCCTCGCTCAATTAGAGCGTGTCTCTATTTTTGCGTTTTATCGCTGCCACTGTAGTCACACAAAACAATAGAAATCATGTTATCATTCACTCTCTTTCGAGCTCATTTGAATTGGAAGAGGTAGTTAAGGGTTGAGGCTTTAGCATACATGCTAAATTAGACCAATTCATCCACTTATCAAATCTAATTTTATTGGTCACATACACATGTTTAGGAGATGTTATTGCGGGTGTAGCGAAATGCTTATGGAAACACAACATCACTATCAGCAAAGATGATTGGAGACTATCCTGCTAGCATACAGTCACTGCTCTGCCTGTCCCATCGTTTCCACCCGCCTCGCTCTGCTTGCTCCGCCCACCCGCTTCTGGTCAGTTTTTAGCTTAATAGTGACTAATATACTGACAAACAGTCCAAGAAACAGCACACTTCCTCTAAGCTTTTTGTCAATATAGGGACCACAACTAACTTAAACAGTCCTGCAACTCAACGCTTTCTCCGCTTTCCTCCCAAACACACCAGAGGGCTGCTGCAGGTGAATAAACATACACCTCTCAGTCTGGCTGTGTCACTGTGTCACTCTGAGGGGATTAAGTCTGCCTCTGACAAGTGACACAACACTCTAAACTACGTCTCTGCTCTGTCCCCGTTTTTTCCCTCCTCTCCTCTCTCACAACATTCCTTCCATTTTCCTCTTTTCCACCACTTTTTCGTCCCTCCTAGGACGACACTCCATTTAGTATGATATGTTACGTTCCGTATGGTTACGTAAAACAAACTTAAGCTAAAGGCAAAAAAAAAAGTAGGGTGGTTGGGAGGGTGTATAAAGAGAATGTCTAGCAACCATGGTTGCTCGGGGTGGACAGCTGGGTGTATAAAGCGAACATCTAGCAACCCAAAGGTTGCAAGTTCGAATCTCATCATGCATAACTGTAGCATTACTACTTTTTAGGTACTTTTTCATGTTTCTAAATTATTTTTAACCTATTCATTCGGAGAACACATATCTTTTTTGTTTTTTACAACTTTTCTGCTACATATACATGCATTTTACATACATGATACTTTTATATATAGCAATCACATAACAATAATACATTACCGAACATCAGCTCTTTAATGCCACCCCTCAGCCACACTCAGCCCATCCCACCTATCACCATTAGACCTCAGCTCTTTAATCCCGCCCCTCAGCCACACTCAGCCCATCCCACCTATCACCATAGACCTCAGCTCTTTAATCCCACCCCTCAGCCACACTCAGCCCATCCCACCTATCACCATAGACCACCCTCCATTGGTTTCCATGTGCCATATATTTTTCAATTGTGCTGTGATGTTTTCCATACATTTTGAACCTTTCTAATCGTATAGTATCCACAAATTGTGAACCAAAGATGAAAACCTTTTCAACAAGTATTATTATATAAAATCACCCAACACTGCTATTTGTAAAGTTAATTTTAAGTGGATGTTGTGATTTTTTTAACTATTCCTGAACCTGTGACCAGAATCAAGCTACATAGGGGCAATACCAGAATAAATTATCTAGTGATTCTGTCTCTTCGCAGCAAAATCTACAGAGATGAGATTGTTGTATGCCCCATATATATAGCATCCTGTTGGTGGCAAGAATGTTGTATAATAATTTAAATTGAAAAACTCAAGTGTCGAATCAAGTGTTGCTTTTTTGTATCAGTTCATAAAACCATGTGCCATGGAATCGGTACGTCGAAAAATCTCTTCCCATTTATTTTGCCACCTGTATGGTGCAGCTGTCAACATTTTTTGTCCTCAAATTAAACTGGTATATTTTTATATTTATGCCAATTATTTTCATACAATTTGTATCTATAATATATGGCAGACCAACAAGTTCCCTACCTTCTTCAACTTGCATCCTCCATTTTTGTGGTAATGCTGCAATCAATTGTTTCTAAATCTGGATTGAGCAGACATTCCCATATATTTTCGATAGCTGCAAATGTGACATAACGCCATCATTTCTATTCATAATATCATTAATAAATATGATAAAATGTTCACACACAAAAATCCATAAAGAATGTTTTATTATTAATCAGTATACTGTATTTGAGTTTAACCATAATATTTGTTGTAATATTTGTTCTATCTTTTCTGGAGGATAAAACTGAAATTGTAACGAGCTTTGTATGGCTTGTTTAAGAGGGCGATACTTTAAACAAAATGTAATTTTCAATCAGTCAGAAATGAGAAGTTGTAATCTGTATAAAGGCAAAAAAGGCCGGTTTTGAACAAAGTATGAGCCTTAAGTATAACGTATGTATGAGGGAAGCTTTTAGTGAGTGAGATGTTTACATTTTTTTATTTAATATTTTTTCCCCCCAAACGGGTATTCTTTATATGAATAGACACATTTAATTTTGTCTGTCTTAGCATTTCAAATTAAATTAAATATTTTGGCTCATATGATTTAAAAAACGAGTTGTCTGGAGTAGGCAGTGTAAGTAAACTGTGATAGGACCAAAGAGTTAATCAATGTGATTTATCCATAAATAGACACGTGTCTACCTCTCCATGGTTGCAGAATCTTCTTTATTTTTGCTCACTTTCTATTGAAATTGATTGTGATAAGTTCATTTACATTTATTGAGATATGAATACCAAGTATGTCTACTTCACCATCCGCCCAATTTATTGGTAAACTACAAGGTAGTGTAAACACTGTGTCTTTTAGGGATCCAATACATAATATGATACACTTTTCATAGTAAATAGATAGGGAGACAATGGACAACCTTGTTGTACTCCTCTTAAAAGTTGAGAAGTAACCATTATTTACTATTTTACACCTGAGGTTGCTGTACATAGCTTTAACCGATTGTATATGAGATTCACCAAAATTAAAATAATCCAGGCATTTATATATAAATTCTAGTCATACTTTATCAAGTGCCTTTTCAAAAACTGCTATGAAGACCAGGCCTGGTATCTTTGATGTTTCAACTACTTAGCATGTTAGCTAACCCTTCCACTAACCTTAACTCTTTTAGCTAACCCTAACCCTAACTTTAACCCTTTGACCTAACTCCTAAACTTAACCGTAACCGTAACCGTAACCCCAACTCCTAGCCTAGCTAACTAGTTAACGCTAGCCACCTAGCTATAATTCATAACATATCATGTGTTTTGCAAATTCGTAACATATTTTGTAATATATCATATGAAATTTGTGATGGACATCCACAAATGAATACAACCATACGAAAATTGAGTGTCTGAGATTTACATACAGAATAATACGAAATGCTCTGAGACCAGAATGCCTAGGCAGAAGTCACCCAAATTACAAAATCCTTACTTGAGATCCACATACTCACACTTCTTTTGCATAGATAAATAAAGCATTTACACAAGTTGTATAACTTCCATGCAAATCAGATCTCTATATAACTGATGTTTTTTACTCTCGTCTCTCTCTCTTCTCCTAGGTGACTACAGACCTGAGACAGAAGTGTACAGACTCCCACACGGGGACGTCAGCCTCAGCCCCCCTGGCTGCTGGGATCATCGCACTGGCTCTGGAAGCCAAGTGAGTTATCTCCGTTACACTCTAATATCTCCGTTAACCTGCCATCTCTCACACGAGAACATCTCGTCATCTCTCTCTCTACAACATCTCTATTCAATTCGTCTCTCAATAGAATATAGTCTCTCAATATCATAAGACAACCGACTGGAAAAGAGTAGTGTGTGGTGGAAGGTGAGTCTGGCATGGCCAGCCAGTGATCAGTTCTGTAGACTAAACTCTTAAAAACAAAAGATGCCAAGTACAACCATATAGGATTCTTCGGTTAGTCCCCATAGGGAACCCTTTTTGGTGCTAGTTAGAATCCTTTGCAGATTGTAGAGTCTAGAGCCCAACCAATATGGGATTTCTGAGTCCGATAATGATACCGATTTTAGGGAGGCAAAAGTCACCAATTACTGATATATACTGTAGATAGTCAAATATATCTATGGCAGTGGATACGAAAGCAGAAGTGTAGGTTTTTTAACAAAATATTAAAATTAACATTATTTAACAACATTTGATTTGTAGTTTACATGATAACCACCAAAAAGCAACTATATCCTCTATAAGTACAAAACAATTATTCAGTTTACCTTCTTAGGTTTGTGAAGATGTATCTATCTATGGCTGTGGATAAGAATGCAGAAGTGTTTGTGCTGAAGTACCACAAGCACACTAATAAACAAGGGGCTGAAGGAATTAAACTTTGTGTCAAATAAATCTGAAACTGCACTGTTCCCAAGTTCACAAACGTTGCTGCGAAATGCAGTTTGTCATGTCACCACTAGATGTTAGCATTTGTATTGAGTATATTCACTACAGTGCTTTACAACAGTCAAATGTTATGTAAAGGAACACTTTATGGCAACCTTGCAATGAGAGGGGTACTAACTTACTTGAACAATCAGATGAGGGAGTGTGATGGGGAGACGAGAGTCATGCATTTATTTTATGTAGTGATCCATCAATGAATTTGGTTATTTATTAGATATAATAAAACTAACCATTCTAAATGCAAAGTGGTAATCGGATGTCTTATTCAAACTCAGCTTGCGAGCTTATAATGATGTTTGCCCTTACTCATAGTTACTATCATGATGTTTGCCCTTACTCATAGTTACTATCATGATGTTTGCCCTTACTCATAGTTACTATCATGATGTTTGCCATTACTCATAGTTACTATCATGATGTTTGCCCTTACTCATAGTTACTATCATGATGTTTGCCGTTACTCATAGTTACTATCATGATGTTTGCCCTTACTCATAGTTACTATCATGATGTTTGCCCTTACTCATAGTTACTATCATGATGTTTGCCATTACTCATAGTTACTATCATGATGTTTGCCCTTACTCATAGTTACTATCATGATGTTTGCCCTTACTCATAGTTACTATCATGATGTTTGCCCTTACTCATAGTTACTATCATGATGGTTGCCCTTACACATAGTTACTTGTCTTAACCCAAAATAGGTTTACTCCAATAGCTGCATTGTTTTTAAAATGGCATGTAGACAAACAAATTGACACATCTTGAATTTTTATTTTATTTTCAAAATTCACAATTTAAACATACAGAGTTTCACAGACATTTCCATTTGATTTTGGGATAATTTAAGATGAAAGCTTCAACCGTGTTACTTTATTTGTCACTTAGGCACTTTATTTAACTTAACATACCCTTGCAGTCCGCCAGTTTCCATCTCTGTACAAAGGCATGGTCTTCAAGCTATGGAAGATGGCAAAACATTGAATAATAATAATAATTATTATTATTATTAATTTGCACTTTTCTAGACACCCAAAGCTCTTTAGAATGTAAGGGGAAACTCACCACCCGTACCCCAATTACCCCACATGGCCCATCCACTCGCCTCTACAGAGGACAAAAGTAACAGTTTTACATTTTTGTTTTCTACAAATATTTTGTTACACATTATTCATACAGTTTACATGCTTTTTTTGCGGTCATTCAACTTGTAATTCCAAGTTGGAAGCTCTGGCATCTTTCTAGAGCTCCAACTTTCTGACCTGAAGATCACTGACGTGATGATTTGACCTAGTTTTTTTCCCAAGTTTCTAGTTGTCTTGAAAGCACCAATACTCTTGCAATGCCATGGGATCTTTAGTGACCACAGAGTTGTGACCACAGAGTTGGAACATCCATTTAAAGCCCCATCTTCTTCAAGTACTTAACACTTAAACATCATTAAAACGTAATGAATGTTGTAAAGTGTTTGGTATAAATTATAGTGATTTGTCTTTGAACTTACTGGCTTGTTCTTGTTCATTTCAGCAGCATATTTTGATTTGGCATTTGATTTTCTGTCTTTCCCTGGTGGTATTCATTGTCTTTGTGAACACAATTGAATGGGAGACTTTTACACTCCCAACTGAGTTTTTTTCCTGACAAAGGTTGTGTATCTATTGAAGGTCGCTCAGAAATTATTCACACCCCTTGACTTTTTCTACATTTTGTTACGTTACAGCCTTATTCTAAAATGGATTATTTAGACCCTTTACTCAGTACTTTGTTGAAGCACCTTTGGCAGCGATTATAGTCTCGAGTCTTCTTGGGTATGACGCTACAAGCTTGGCACACCTGTATTTGAGGAGTTTCTCCTATTCTTCTCTACAGATCCTCTCAAGCTTTGTCAAGTTGTATGGGGAGCCTCGCTGCACAGCTATTTTCAGGTCTCTCCAGAGATGTTGGATCGGGTTTAAGTCCGGGTACTGGCTGGGCCACTCAAGGACATTTAGAGACTTGTCCCGAAGCCACTCCTGCGTTGTCTTTGATGTGTGCTTAGGGTCTGAGGTCTGAGGTCCTGAGCGCTCTGGAATAGGTTTTGATCAAGGATCTCTCTGTACTTTGTTCTGTTACTCTTTCCCTCGGTCATGACTAGTCTCCCATTCCCTGCCGCTGAAAAACATCCCCACAGCATGATGCTGCCACCACCATGCATCACCATAGGGATGGTGCCAGGTTTCCTCCAGACTAGGGCTGTGGTGGTCACAAAATTTCATCAGCCGGGGATTTTCAAGCAAATAACTGTCGGACTCACGGTAATTGACCATTAATTAACATGAACACATTTAGCATCTCCTGGCTTCCACACATTCCACAATTTTTTTTAAATTATAATAAATCCATGTAATATAGCCTACACCTTCACAATAAATCCATTATTTATTTTAGACAGGTCTAAAGAAGCATGATATAAAGAAAATGTAGTCTATTTCAGAAGAAAAGATTAGCATACTCTGAGTTGCCCTTATGTTAGGGCCTGATGTGGCGGTGCCAAATGGCTGTGGGCTACACTAGTTAATTTAGCAGACAGGATTTGTTTATAATTCTGTTTCATTATTTTATATGATTTTATAGTATGAAGAATACAATTGAGAAAAGCTGAATATAATATACATATTTTCTCCAAACGATTTGAGGGAGTGCGCACATGCGGCTATTCTTGTTAACAAAGTAAGTACTTCTATATGTTTAATTTAGAATTATTAATGTAACTCTAGTTGTTCTACAAATGTTGGGCTATATGTTTTCATTTATAATACATTGTAAGGCTACAAGATGAGACTCAAATGATGATTTGAAAAAAGTTCCTTGAAAGGCATGGAGCTCTGCTTTTTTGCGCATGTTGTACACACTCTAATACTCGCTCATTCACAATTTGACAAGCACTTGATAATGCACTTGATAATGCCTCAAATTACATGGCAGCATCTCTTCTAGGGAGTTTTTCCTAGCCACCGTGCTTCTACACCTGCATTGCTTGCTGTTTGGCGTTTTAGGCTGGGTTTCTGTACCTTACTTTGAGATATCAGCTGATGTACGAAGGGCTATATAAATACATTTGATTTGATTTGATCTCCTTTGTGGCCATAATGCACCCTAAAAAAATCTATGCCTTTTGCTGCCCGGAGTGCTGCGTTTGCCCTGAATGTGCTGCGCAATCCGAAGCGTCTCGCACTCGCATGGCTCTCCATCACACATGATCCGGTCTTTCTCACAGGATACAAGTTAAGACAGACACATCGGCAAAGCAACTGCGATTATCCAATTCCGAGGTGCATATTGAAGATATTGGATGAACTGTCCACATGTACTTTTCGTCAGCCAACAAGATGAGTAGGCCTAACAAATAGCAAAAGCACTAGCCTATGTCAATCTACTATCCCCCAAAGTACAAAAGTCAACCTAATATATTCTGTGCGAGAAATAAATATTCCAAACAGTCTGTGACAGTTGTGGGATGCGATAGATTGTAAATTAATACAACCACTAACATAAAAAAAAAACATTTGTTCATGCAAAGTAGCTAACGCAACAGATCAGAACGTTTTGCTTAAAAGGTTGATAAATTATTAGGCTATTTTTTTTACATTATAAGCGCAGCAATGCACAGATGGTAGTAGGCTAAAAGCGTGAATGTTCCATTAGCAGAAAACACCGTTATCAAAGGTGACCGCAAATGCAATTATGCATTTATTATTAATGCTTTTATTGTAAAGGTGCATTTTTATGTTGAAAATTTGTTTGCAGTCACTTAGAAATTAAGCACATTTTTTGTCCATTAAAATAACATCAAATTGATCATAAATGCAGTGTATACATTGTTAATGTTGTTCTGGCTCAAAAGGGCCAGAAACAAAGAACTTGCTTCTGAAACTTGTCAGTCTATTCTTGTTCTGAGAAATGAAGGCTAGTCTTAGTGGTTCCAAACTTCTTCAATTTAAGAATAATGGAGGCCACTGTGTTCTTGGGGACCTTCAATGCCGCAGAAATGTTTTGGTACCCTTCCCCAGATCTGTGCCTCGACACAATCCTGTCTCGGAGCTCTAAGGACAATTCCTTCGACCTCATGGCTTGGTTTTTGCTCTGACATGCACTGTCAACTGTGGGACCTTATATAGACAGGTGTGTGCCTTTCCAAATCATGTCCAATCAATTTAATTTACCACAGGTGGACTCCAATCAAGTTGTAGAAACATCTGAAGGATGATCAATGGAAACAGGATGCACCTGAGCTCAATTTTGAGTCTCATAGCAAAGGGTCTGAATAATTATGTAAATAAGGTAATTTCTTATTTTTTATGTATAAATTTGCTAGCATTTCTAAAAAATAAAAATAAACGTTTTTCCTTTGACATTATTTGGTATTGTGTGTAGATTGATGAGGAAAACGTTTATTTAGAATTTTAGAATAGAGCTATAAAGTAGCACAATGTGGAAAAGGTCAAGGGGTCTGAATACTTTCCATATGCACTGTCTGTCAAGTCCCTCAGTCGAGCAGTGAATTTCAATCACAGATTCAACCACAAAGACCAGGGAGGTTTTGCAATGCCTCGCTAAGAAGGGCACCTATTGGTAGATGGGTCAAAATAAAAAAATCAGGGATTGAATATCCCTTTGACCATGGTGAAGTTATTCATTACTCTTTGGATGGTGGATGGAGTAACTACATGCGTCCTTCCTGTCAATGTTCTAGGTGAATGGAATAAGGCGGAGTCAGGCGCAGAACACAGGTTTGAGTAAAGCCACGATTTTTACTCAAATTCAACAAATATCCAACAAGGATAAACATAAACAATCCAGATCACGTACACGGAACCACTTCACAAAAGCAATCACGCACAAAACAACAGGGGGAGCCAGAGGGTTAAATAAGGAACATTGATATTGGAATGGAAACCAGGTGAGTATAATGAAGACAAAACAAAACGAAAATGAAACATGGATCGGTGGTGACAAGAAAGCAGGTGACGTCAACCGCCGAACACCGCCCAAACAATGAGAGGGACCAACTTCGGCGGAAGTCGTGACACTTCCTAACTCAGTCGCCGGAGAGGAATTAAACATTTTCTCCTGAATACAAAGTGCTGTGTTTGGGGCAAATCCAATACAACACATTATTGAGTAACGATCTACTTATTTTCAAGCATAGTGGTTATGGGTATGCTTGTAATCATTCTGTTTTTCAGGATAACAAAAAAAAAAGAATGGAGCTAAGCACAGGCTAAATCATAGAGAAAAACCTGGTTCAGTCTGCTTTCCACCAGACTCTGGAAGAGGAATTCACTTTCAGCAGGACAATAACCTAAAACACAATTCTAAATCTACACTAGAGTTTCTTACCAAGAAGACAGTGAATGTTCCTGAGTGGCCAAGTTACAGTTTTGACTTATCTACTTGAAAATCTATGGCTTGACCTGAAAATGGTTGTCTAGCAATGTTCAACAAATGTTGCACAATCCAGGTGTGAAAAGCTCTTTGAGACTTACCCAGAAAGACTGTAATCACTGCCAAAGTATTGACAAAGTATCTACAAAGTATTGACTCATCGGTGTGAATACTTATGTGAATTAGATACTTCTGTATTTCAATTTAAATACAATTTCTAAAAACAAATTTTCAGTTTGTCATTATGGGGTATTGTGTGTAGATGTGTGAGGGAGCAAATATATTTAATCCATTTTGAATTCAGGCTGTAACACAACAAAATGGGGAATAAGTCAAGGGATATGAATACTTTCTGAATGCACTGTATGTTACTATTAGGATGAAAGGCTTTTAGGGAAGCTAACAAAATTAGAGGGTCATGGCTAGAAGGGATCCAACTTTAGTCAGAATTTACTTTTCGTAGCGGGTTTATACACAGCAGTTAGGAGAATAAACGTGTCAGGTTAGGAGAATTCGGTTAAGGTTAGGAAAAGGGTTAGATAAAATCTACTTTAGACTTAAATTTGACAAAAGCTTGATTCCATCTAGACCTGATCCAATGTGAGCTTGTTATGACAAGCACACACTAGCTGTTCATTATGAAAATGTTTTACATTTACATTACATTTTACATTTAAGTCATTTAGCAGACGCTCTTATCCAGAGCGACTTACAAATTGGTGCATTCACCTTATGACATCCAGTTTTCTTTCTGAAACTATCATGTAAATTACACTGTTATTCAATACCAAATGTATCAGCTATATATTTTGAATGTAAATGGCATGCACTGATGACTGAAAACATTCATGCAGAAAAATGCTTGCCGCACTGGTTTTAGTCACACACGTTCTAGTTTAGTGAGCTACAGTTGAAGTCGGAAGTTTACATACACCTTAGCCAAATACATTTAAACTCCGTTTTTCACAATTCCTGACATTTAATCCTAGTAGAAATTCCCTGTCTTAGGTCAGTTAGGATCACCACTTTATTTTAAGAATGTGAAATGTCAGAATAATGGTAGAGAGAAGGATTTATTTAAGCTTTTATTTCTTTCATAACATTCCCAGTGGGTCAGAAGTTTACATACACTCAATTAGTATTTGGTAGCATTGCCTCTAAATTGTTTAACTTGGGTCAAATGTTTTGGGTATCCTTCCACAAGCTTCCCACAATAAGTTGGGTGAATTTTGGCCCATTCTTCCTGACAGAGCTGGTGTAACTGAGTCAGGTTTGTAGGCCTCCTTGCTCGCACATGCTTTTTCAGTTCTGCCCACACATTTTCTATATGATTGAGGTCAGGGCTTTGTCAGGGCTTTGTGATGGCCACTCCAATACCTTGACTTTGTTGTCCTTAGGCCATTTTGCCACAACTTTGGAAGTATGCTTGGGGTCAATGTCCATTCGGAAGACTCATTTGCGACCAAGCTTTAACTTCCTGACTGATGTCTTGAGATGTTGCTTCAATATATCCACATAATTGTCCTCCCTCATGACGCCATCTATTTTGTGAAATGCACCAGTCCCTCATGCAGCAAAGCACCCTCACAACATGATGCTGCCACCCCCGTGCTTCACAGTTGGGATGGTGTTCTTCGGCTTGCAAGCCTCCCCCTTTTTCCTCCAAACATAACGATGGTCATTATGGCCAAACAGTTCTATTTTTGTTTAATCAAAAAGTACGATCTTTGTCCCCATGTGCAGTTGCAAACCGTAGTCTGGCTTTTTTATGGCGGTTTTGGAGCAGTGGCTTCTTCTTTGCTGAGTGGCCTTTCAGGTTATGTCAATATAGGACTCGTTTTACTGTGGATATAGATATTTTGTACCTGTTTCCTCCAGCATCTTCACAAGGTTCTTTGCTGTTGTTCTGGGATTGATTTGCACTTTTCGCACCAAAGTACGGTCATATCTAGGAAACAGAATGCGTCTGCATCCTGAGCGGTATGGCGGCTGTATGGTCCCATTGTAACGGCTTTCTTCCTGGGAAGGAGAGGACCAAAGCACAGGGTGGTGAGTGTTAAACATCTTTAATAAAGATGAATACCGAGAACACTGCAAATATACAAAACAATACATGTGAAAACCGAAACAGTCCTGTGTGGTGAAACAAACACAGACACGGAAATAATCACCCACAAACCCCAACAAAAAACAAGCTACCTAAATATGGTTCTCAATCAGAGACAATGACTAACACCTGCCTCTGACTGAGAACCATATCAGGCAAACCACAGAAACAGACAAACTAGACACACAACATAGAATGCCCACCCAGCTCACGTCCTGACCAACATTAAAACAAGGAAAACACACAAGAACTATGGTCAGAACGTGACACCCATGGTGTTTATACTTGCATACTGTTGTTTGTACAGATGAACGTGGTACCTTCAGGCATTTGGCAATTGCTCCCAAGGATGAACCGGACTTGTGGAGGTCTACAGTTTTGTTCTGAGATCTTGGCTGATTTCTTTTGATTTTCCCATGTGTGCAAGCAAATGGCCTGAATGACAGATCTGCGCCAACTGTCTTGTTTTTTGCAGATTGCATATTTTGATTGCAAACTAAATAAGACCACAAACATAATAGGCCGAGACAAAGGGTGATATTTTTGTATAAAGGAAGTCCAGTGCTCACACATTAAGTAGCACAGATTGCTGGCTAGTCTAACTACCTTGCTGGCTAGATAGAGCCTTACTACATTGCCGGCTAGCTATCCAGCTAACGTTAACTAGGTGAACTAGTTAACATTTGTTGAGGAGACGTATTTGTTCAGTCTATGTTTATAATATTGGTGCTTTATTTGTGGAATAAAGACCGAAACAAATATTTCTATGACAGGCTAATATCCATAGCCACGGGAAGAAGTTTGGGCATGGGGGCCAATACACTACTTTTGTGAAAATCTTTTAACTAAATTCATTTAAGTGTTTACCAACAATTGTCCATTCAGTCTGATAATTATTTGTACAAAACAGTTTATCAGATAATACTTGTGGAATATAAACACTTGCTTGATATGTTTTCCAGTTTCTTGAAATACTTTGTAAATGCCACTTGTTTCTTTGTTAAAACTGAGATGGTGTCACGCCTTGGTCATTGTATTTTGTGTTTTCGTTATATATTTGGTCAGGCCAGGGTGTGACATGGGTTTATGTTATTGTATTTTCGTATTGGGGTTTGTAGTATTTTGGGATCGCGGCTGATTAGGGGTGTTGTATAGGCTTGGCTGCCTGAGGCGGTTCTCAATCAGAGTCAGCTGATTCTCGTTGTCTCTGATTGGGAACCGTATTTAGGTAGCCTGGTTTCGCTTTGTATTTCGTGGGTGATTGTTCCTGTCTCTGTGTAGTTTCACCAGATAGGCTGTAATTAGATTTCACGTTCCGTTTGTTGTTTTGTATTGTGTAATAGTTATTTCATGTATCGTGTCACTTTCCTTCATTAAAGATCATGAGTAACAACCACGCTGCATTTCGGTCCGACTCTCTTTCGACAAACGAAGAACGCCGTTACAGATGGTCTATTCATTCCTTTTCCATTTTAGTAGCACTCTTATCCAGAGCCACTTACAGTAGTGAGTGCATACATGTTCATATTAGTCACCCAAGGGAATTGAACCCACAACCCTAGCATTGCAAACACAATGCTCTTCCAACTGAACCACATCATCACAAACCACTTGATATCTCAATGTACTCAATTACTGTATTGCGCATTGCTTTTCTTCTTGGTGATGAAAAGTCTACAGGTACAAACCTAGATGACCAGCCTATGTACAATGCGGTAATGTACATTTACAATAAGTGGTTTGTAAGTGATTGTTTTCCATGTTATTTAATCAAGAAAAATATTTCACCCTCCCAGAGTGCAAAGAACCTTGGCGTGACCCTGCAAACATCAAAGTAGTGACTTGCTAATGCAGGTTCTTACTATACAACATCAGTAGAGTACAACCTTAAAGCACACAGGAAGAGGCGCAAGTCCTAACCCAGGCACTTGTCCTCTCCTGTTTAGATTACTGCAACCAGCTGTTCGCTGGGCTCCCCGCTTGTGCCATCAAACCCCTGCAACTTATCCAGAACGCTGCAGCCTGCCTGGTTTTCAACTTTCCCAAGTTCTCTCATGTCACCCCGCTCCTCCGCACACTCCACTGGATTCCAGTCGAAGCTTGCATCCACCATGGTACTTGCCTACGGAGCAGCAAGAGGACTTGACCCTCCCTACCTTCAGGCTATTCTCAAACCCAACACCCCAACCCGAGCAGTCCACCACCTCAGGTTTCTTGGCCCTCCCACCACTACAGGAGGGCAGCTCCTGCTCAGCCCAGTCCAATAACTTCTTTGTCCTGGCACCCCAATGGTGGAACCAGCTTCCTGCTGAATCTAGAACAGCAGAGTCCCTGCCCATCTTATGAAAACATTTGAAACCATACCTCTTCAAACAGTGTCTTAAATAATCCTCTACTTTCTATGTAGTTTCTATGCCTGTGATATGTGTTTGTCCCACCTAGCTATCTTAAGATGAATGCCCTAACTGTAAGTCGCTTTGGATAAGAGTGTCTGCTAAATGACTAAAATATAAAAATGTAAATGGATGTTTTGTGTCTTTGCCCATAACTTTGCACCTTTTGATGTAAATGTTACCTGGATTCGGTCCTATGTAGCAAGATTTAAAATTGTGTTTTTTACACTGGATAAAAGTAGAGACTCAGAGCTAGAACATGGTATGTCATACACTACAGCCGAGGAACAATGGGAAAGTAATTCTGCTTTGAAAGCTAATACACTTGTAACCCTACTTTTGAGAAAATGGCCCTTGAATTTTTGGTACACCTACTGGAGAGCTCTTCTTTGTCTGCACCCATTCAGCATTCACACCCTCTTAAACCTTAGCCCCACCCATTTCTTTAAGGATTCACATGTGAGGCCATGTGCTAAACAACCAAAGATTTCAAGACTAAAGGCTGGTTTATACTACGTATATCGACATGTCTGTAGACAGTTGTTGAAGTGACATCATGAACATTCTATTGTCGTCTGACATCAAACTTGTTGTTGTCTTTCTGAAAAATGATAAACACAAAAACGACAGGGTGCGTGACATCAGCAGCCTGGTGGTTCATTTAAAAACTAATGTAGGATATGTCAATCTAGCAAACCAGGCAACTTAAAGCAACCTTCTAAACAACGTTTAGGTCTATTTCTAGCTTGTTAGCTAGCTAGCTAATGTTAAGTCAGCTGGCTAGCCAGTTCAAATAATGACCATATCATAGCTGACATCATCTTAACTTTATTCATTATTTATTATTACGGGAAAATATACTCACAACAAGATCATTATTTACAATTTAATGGCAAGCTAATTATAGAAAATAGCTTACGGTTGGTTGTGAGTGTGACAAAATAAAAGCAGGGCCTTTTACCTGAGAATTTTAGAACTTGGGCACTGTCTCGTTGGCCTAACGTTATATCCTAATTTGACTTTAGTGCAGGTCATGTCAAATCAAATGTATTTATATAGCCTCCCGACTCATAAACTACTGCAGCATAAATACTGGAGGCTGAGACAGGAGGGGTCAGGAGACACTGTGGCCCCATCCGAGGACACCCCCGGACAGGGCCAAACAGGAAGGATAAACCCCACCCACTTTGCCAAAGCACAGCCCCCACACCACTAGAGGGATATCTTCAACCACCAACTTACCATCCTGAGACAAGGATGAGTATAGCCCACAAAGATCTCCGCCATGGCACAACCCAAGGGGGGGCTCCAACCCAGACAGGATGACCACAAATGTTGCAAATGTCAGGCGAGACAGACAGCAAGGTTTATACAAATCTCCACTGTTGAAAACTAAATGTTAGTCTAAATGAAATGTGAGATAATGTCTAGATGCTTTTTATAGTGGAGATCTAGTTTATAAATTGCTTGGCTGGGCTGATGAGACAGTGGATTGCGTAGTCAGATGGAACAGAGTAAATAGGCTTTTTAACGTCATAGATTTAGCTGGTGGTAACTTGTGCAATATACACGGGCTGGAATGCAGTTCTAACCAATCAGCATTCAGGATTAGACCCACCCATTGTATAATATGATGTTAAAGGTTCTAGGTAGAACACTTTGCCTTTACAAGATCCCTCGTCTTCTTAAAAGGATTCTTCAGATAAAAACGGTTCTTGGTAAAAAAATATCCCTCCACAAAGAACCCTTTTGGAACCTTTTGAGATACAAATCAAATCAAATCAAATCAAATTTATTTATATAGCCCTTCGTACATCAGCTGATATCTCAAAGTGCTGTACAGAAACCCAGCCTAAAACCCCAAACAGCAAACAATGCAGGTGTAAAAGCACGGTGGCTAGGAAAAACTCCCTAGAAAGGCCAAAACCTAGGAAGAAACCTAGAGAGGAACCGGGCTATGTGGGGTGGCCAGTCCTCTTCTGGCTGTGCCGGGTAGAGATTATAACAGAACATGACCAAGATGTTCAAATGTTCATAAATGACCAGCATGGTCGAATAATAATAAGGCAGAACAGTTGAAACTGGAGCAGCAGCACAGTCAGGTGGACTGGGGACAGGAGCCTTCATGTCAGGTAGTCCTGGGGCACGGTCCTAGGGCTCAGGTCAGTTGAAACTGGAGCAGGAGCATGGCCAGGTGGACTGGGGACAGCAAGGAGTCCTCATGTCAGGTAGTCCTGGGACATGGTCCTAGGGCTCAGGTCCTCCGAGAGAGAGAAAGAAAGAGAGAAGGAGAGAATTAGAGAACGCACACTTAGATTCACACAGGACACCGACTAGGACAGGAGAAGTACTCCAGATATAACAAACTGACCCTAGCCCCCCGACACATAAACTACTGCAGCATAAATACTGGAGGCTGAGACAGGAGGGGTCAGGAGACACTGTGGCCCCATCCGAGGACACCCCCGGACAGGGCCAAACAGGAAGGATATAACCCCACCCACTTTGCCAAAGCACATCCCCCACACCACTAGATACAGCCACTGTCAAACACACTCCACCACCACCCCTCCACCCACACACATACACACATACACAGTGCTTGACTTGGTCAGGAGCACACCAGAGCTGAGTACCGACACCTAAATGCTCTACTGCTTGAGCTTCTGTTCGTCTTAGAGAATATTACCTCACAAGTATTGTGGAGCTCCTGCGCCTAAATATAAACAGTACCGGTACTCAAAACGGGTACTGGTACCTATTTCAGTCCAACTCAAGCATTGCACATACACACATACAGTATAAACATATACTGCATACTGGTAGTCATTGCCAATCCTCCATCCACTGCAGCAACAGTGCAGCAACAGTGAAGGGCATTGTGAAGGCAAGTTTGCTTCAATATACAGACAATGACAGTCCAAACCCAATAATTATCCAAAGTGTAGATCACCTCAGCATTTCCCCAGAGAGAGCAAAGCAGGGCAGCTTGTATTTCCTCAGGAGATGGAATTCATGTAGATGGAATCATTTAATAGGGACGGCACTGTTTTTCCAGCGAGGTGGCATTGATTGGATGGAGTTTCATGTCTATTAATAACACATGAGAGTGTGAGACGTGAATGCTGATGGAGGGAGTGTGTGGATGTGGAAGGTTGTTGAGGTGAGAGTCTGCTGCTGCCTCTACTGCTGTCACGCTGCGGAGTGGTTCTATTGCTTCTATTTTTGTCTTGGCCCGGTGCACGGCGGCGAGCAGCGAGGTGAGCAGTAAACCCATGTGATTTATGGTTTGATTATCTTCGCCCGCAGTCCTCATTTTCTCTGCTCACCACAAAGGCATATGCTCCATTAACGTCTAGTCCACTCTGCTCTACCTACCTACCTCCGCTAAATCAGCTGGAGAGATTTAATATGACCCTTGTACTTGGTGCAATGTGACCTGTCCCAAGAACAAAATCATTAGGAGCTACATGAAGGCTAGTTGTCATTACTGACTGCTTTACTGGTGCTCCACTGTGGGTAGCGCCAAG
Source organism: Oncorhynchus keta (assembly GCF_023373465.1). NCBI lineage: Eukaryota > Metazoa > Chordata > Actinopteri > Salmoniformes > Salmonidae > Oncorhynchus > Oncorhynchus keta. The sequence goes on from NC_068437.1 coordinate 35,865,255, forward strand.
TTCACACAGCTGGCCTGACCACGTGATCTGCCCCGAAATTACGAAGACAGTTGAAAACAGCCGCTCAAAAGAGCGGTACCACTGAGGGAAATATTTCAGCTCAGCTTGCTGTACAGTACCCTATTATCCTACTATGAGGTTTTACTGTGTTTTCTCACCATTAAACACCAGTGTTTATGGCTACCTTTATAACGGTGCTGTTACTGGACACTGCTATTAAAACATTATGGACCACTTCCATTTCACAGCTGTGGGACCGACATGTCCCTGATATATCCCTCAGGCCTCTAGTGGTGATTTATGCATCTTTTTGTATTGTGTGTCTTTATCTTTCTTATCTGCCTGTAGAATGAACCTGATATGGAGGGATATCTCACTCACTAGAATATCTCTGTTAAGCTCTCCTCTCTTTGATTAGAATATCTCTAACATAAGAATACATATACAGTGCCTTGAGAAAGTATTCGGCCCCCTTGAACTTTGCGACCTTTTGCCACATTTCAGGCTTCAAACATAAAGATATAAAACTGTATTTTTTGTGGAGAATCAACAACAATCACAATCTGAGTACACAATCATGAAGCGGAACGACATTTATTGGATATTTCAAACTTTTTTAACAAATCAAAAACTGAAAAATTGTGCGTGCAAAATTATTCAGCCCCCTTAAGTTAATACTTTGTAGCGCCACCTTTTGCTGTGATTACAGCTGTAAGTCGCTTGGGGTATGTCTCTATCAGTTTTGCACATCGAGAGACTGACATTTTTTCCCATTCCTCCTTGCAAAACAGCTCGAGCTCAGTGAGGTTGGATGGAGAGCATTTGTGAACAGCAGTTTTCAGTTCTTTCCACAGATTCTCGATTGGATTCAGGTCTGGACTTTGACTTGGCCATTCTAACACCTGGATATGTTTATTTTTGAACCATTCCATTGTAGATTTTGCTTTATGTTTTGGATCATTGTCTTGTTGGAAGACAAATCTCCGTCCCAGTCTCAGGTCTTTTGCAGACTCCATCAGGTTTTCTTCCAGAATGGTCCTGTATTTGGCTCCATCCAACTTCCCATCAATTTTAACCATCTTCCCTGTCCCTGCTGAAGAAAAGCAGGCCCAAACCATGATGCTGCCACCACCATGTTTGACAGTGGGGATGGTGTGTTCAGGGTGATGAACTGTGTTGCTTTTACGCCAAACATAACGTTTTGCATTGTTGCCAAAAAGTTCAATTTTGGTTTCATTTGACCAAGGTGGCTTGTGGCAAACTTTAAACAACACTTTTTATGGATATCTTTAAGAAATGGCTTTCTTCTTGCCACTCTTCCATAAAGGCCAGATTTGTGCAATATACGACTGATTGTTGTCCTATGGACAGAGTCTCCCACCTCAGCTGTAGATCTCTGCAGTTCATCCAGAGTGATCATGGGCCTCTTGGCTGCATCTCTGATCAGTCTTCTCCTTGTATGAGCTGAAAGTTTAGAGGGACGGCCAGGTCTTGGTAGATTTGCAGTGGTCTGATACTCCTTCCATTTCAATATTATCGCTTGCACAGTGCTCAAAAAGCTTGGGAAATCTCTTTGTATCCAAATCCGGCTTTAAACTTCTTCACAACAGTATCTCGGACCTGCCTGGTGTGTTCCTTGTTCTTCATGATGCTCTCTGCGCTTTTAACGGACCTCTGAGACTATCACAGTGCAGGTGCATTTATACGGAGACTTGATTACACACAGGTGGATTGTATTTATCATCATTAGTCATTTAGGTCAACATTGGATCATTCAGAGATCCTCACTGAACTTCTGGAGAGAGTTTGCTGCACTGAAAGTAAAGGGGCTGAATAATTTTGTACGCCCAATTTTTCAGTTTTTGATTTGTTAAAAAAGTTTGAAATATCCAATAAATGTCGTTCCACTTCATGATTGTGTCCCACTTGTTGTTGATTCTTCACAAAAAAATACAGTTTTAAATCTTTGTTTGAAGCCTGAAATGAGGCAAAAGGTCGCAAAGTTCAAGGGGGCCGAATACTTTCGCAAGGCACTGTATCTTCGTCTCTCTCTGTATAGTATGAACCTGACGTGGAGGGACATGCAGCACCTGGTGGTGAGAACCTCTCACCCCGCCCACCTCAGCACGGACGACTGGAGTACCAATGGAGTGGGCCGCAGAGGTAACAGGGAAGCTCTCACTGGACATGCCTTGGATAACTGAACAACATGATAAATGGACTCACTTGACTCTTCATAACTTCTCTCATGCTTTTTCTGTTTCTCAGTGAGTCATTCGTATGGGTATGGTCTGCTGGATGCGGGGGCCATGGTGGCTCTGGCTCAGAACTGGACAAGTGTGGGCCCACAGCACCAGTGTGTTCTCACCATGCTCTCAGAGCCTAGGGACATAAGCAGCCGGCTGCTGTTCAGTAAGACATTGGACGCCTGCTGGGGCAAACCAGAGTATGTCAGCTCTCTGGAGCACGTCCAGGCCCGCCTCACTCTCTCCTACAACCACAGAGGAAACCTGGCTATACACCTCATCAGCCCCCTAGGGACACGCTCTACCCTGCTGGCACCCAGGTACTCTCACACGCACACATCTACTGTAGAAATACAAAGGCAACGTCATCAACCTCATACAGTATCAGTCCGCTAGATACACAATCCCCCAGGTAAACAGACGTTCACAGAAAAACACATGCAGTGCTTGTTGTTTTTCATCTCTGTTCGCTTGAAGTGCTGTGTATTTTTGACAGCCGGTCTGGGAGGTATTGTTCTTGAAGAGCCCTGCACTGTTCAGGGCGGTTGCTATGAGATGAATGTTTTTGGCTGTGAACCCTAACTACTCTCTGTTTCTCTCTCTCTGTTTTTGTCTCTCTCTCTATGTTTCTCTCTCTTTCTCCCTCCCCCTATCCTTGTCTCCCCCCTCTCCCTCCCACTCTCTCTCTTTCTCCTGTCTCTCTTTCTATCCCCTCCTCTTTCTCTCCCCCTTTCACTCTCCCCCTCGCACTCTCTCCCGATGTCTCTCTCTCTCTCTCTCTCTCTCTCTCTCTCTCTCTCTCTCTCTCTCTCTCTCTCTCTCTCTTCTTTCTCTCTCTCTACCCCTCCTTCTCTCTCCCCCTCGCTCTCCCTCCCTATGTCTCTTTCTATCTCCCCCTCTCTCTCTCTTGCCCTCTTTTTAGGCCTAAAGACTACTCATCAGAGGGATTTAATGACTGGGCCTTCATGACCACCCACTCGTGGGATGAGGACCCTCGAGGGGAGTGGACCCTGGAGATAGAGAACGTCTCAGAACAAGGGCACGACTATGGTAACAGGACATCTGTGTACCTTCATACCCCTCCTCATATACACCAGAGGCTCCGTGCTCCTCTATTCTTTCTCCTTTCCCTCCTCCTCACTCCAGAAGGTCTCCTCTGATGTTGTTTGTTGCAGTCTCAGTGTAGCAGGGGAAATAAGATGAGTGCTTCTCTCTACTTCCTCCACCTCCCCTTCATCCCTATTCCTGTCCACACTATATCACTTCACTCGCCTTTTCTCTGTCTCTCTCTCTCTCTCTCTCTCAATTCAAAGGGGCTTTATTGGCATGTGTTTACATTGTGTAAGTGAAATAGATAATAAACAAAAGTGAAATAGAAAAAAGTTAAATAGAAAATGAGCAGTAAACATTACACTCACAGAAGTTCCAAAGGAATGGAGACATTTCAAAGGTCATATTATGTCTATATACAGTGTTGTAACAATGTACAAATAGTTAAAGTACAAAGGTCATATTATGTCTATATACAGTGTTGTAACAATGTACAAATAGTTAAAGTACAAAGGGGAAAATAAATCAACATAAATATGGGTTGTATTTACAATGGTGTTTGTTCTTCACTGGTTGCCTTTTTCTTGTTGCAACAAGAAGTATTTCACCAATAGATATGGGATTTTATCAAAATAGGATTTGTTTTCGAATTCTTTGTGGGTCTGTCTAATCTGAGGGAAATGTGTGTCTCTAACATTTGACAGGAGGTTAGGAAGTGCTGCTCAGTTGCCACCATATTTTGTGGGCAGTGTGCACATAGCCTGTCTTCTCTTGAGAGCCAGGTCTGCCTTTGGCGGCCTCTCTTAATAGCAAGGCTATGCTCACTGAGTCTGTATGTGTTCAAAGAGTTCCTTCATTTTGGGTCAGTCACAGTGGTCAGGTAAGCTTCTACTGTGTACTCTCTGGTCTCTTTGGTTTATTCTTTCTAATGTGTCAAGTAATTATATTTTTGTTTTCTCATGATTTGGTTGGGTCTAATTGTGTTGCTATCCTGGGACTCTGTGGCGTCTGTTTGTGTTTGTGAACAGAGCCCCAGAACCAGCTTGCGTATGGGAACTCTTCTCCAGGTTCATCTCTCTGTAGGTGATGGCTTTGTTATGTAAGGTTTGGAAATCGCTTACTTTTAGGTGTTTCAGATTTCAACAGCTCTTTTCTGAATTTTGATAATTAGCGGGTATCTGCCTAATTCTGCTCTGCATGCATTATTTGGTGTTTTACGTTGTACAGGGAGGATATTTTTGCAGACTTCTGTATGCAGAGTCTCAATTTGGTGTTTCTCCCATTTTGTGAATTCTTGGTTGGTGAGCGGACCCCAGACCTCATGACCATAAAGTGTTAATCGAATCAAATCTAATTGTATTGGTCACACACATATTTCGCAGATGTTATTGTGGGAGTGGCGGAATGCTTGTGTTCCTAGCTCCAACAGTGCAGTAGTATCTAACAATTCAATGGGTTCTAAAATTGATTTAAGTATTTTTAGCCAGATCCGAATTGGTATGTTGAATTTGATGTTCCTTTTGATGGCGAAGAAGACCCTTCTTGCCTTGTCTCTCAGATAGTTCAGAGCTTTGTGGAAATTACCTGTGGCGCTGATGTTTAGGCTGAGGTACAGTGGGGCAAAAAAGTATTTAGTCAGCCACCAATTGTGCAAGTTCTCCCACTTAAAAAGATGAGAGAGGCCTGTAATTTTCATCATAGGTACACTTCAACTATGACAGACAAAATGAGAAAAAAATCCAGAAAATCACATTGTAGGATTTTTTATGAATTTATTTGCAAATTGTGGTGGAAAATAAGTATTTGGTCAATAACAAAAGTTTATCTCAATACTTTGTTATATATCCTTTGTTGGCAATGACAGAGGTCAAACGTTTTCTGTAAGTCTTCACAAGGTTTTCACACACTGTTGCTGGTATTTTGGCCCATTCCTCCATGCAGATGTCCTCTAGAGCAGTGATGTTTTGGGGCTGTTGCTGGGCAACACGGACATTCAACTCCCTCCAAAGATTTTCTATGGGGTTGAGATCTGGAGACTGGCTAGGCCACTCCAGGACCTTGAAATGCTTCTTACGAAGCCACTCCTTCGTTGCCCGTGCGGTGTGTTTGGGATCATTGTCATGCTGAAAGACCCAACCACGTTTCATCTTCAATGCCCTTGCTGATGGAAGGAGGTTTTCACTCAAAAATCTCACGACACATGGCCCCATTCATTCTTTCCTTTAAACAGATCAGTCGTCCTGGTTCCTTTGCAGACACTGATCTCTTGGCTACATAGCTGACGCACGCTGGACTGTCCATTAATCACGGTACTCCATTCTGCTTGTTTGTTTTATCTGTCGGCCCAGTTGCCTAGTCAACGCCATTTTACCTGCTGTTTGTTGTGCCAGCTGATTAGCCTCGCCTACTGTTTTTAGCTAGCTTTCCCAATTCAACACCTGTGATTACTGTATGCCTCGCTGTATGTCTCTCCCAAATGTCAATATGCCTTGTATACTGTTGTTCAGGTTAGTTATCATTGTTTTAGTTCACAATGGAGCCCCTAGATCCACTCTGCATACCCCTGTTACCTCCTTTGTCCCACCCCCACACATGCGGTGACCTCACCCATTACAACCAGCATGTCCAGAGATACAACCTCTCATCATCACCCAGTGCCTGGGCTTACCTCCGCTGTACCCGCACCCCACCATACCCCTGTCTGCGCATTATGCCCTGAATATATTCTACCATGCCCAGAAACCTGCTCCTCTTATCCTCTGCCCCCAACGCTCTAGGCGACCAGTTTTGATAGCCTTTAGCCGCACCCTCATACTACTCCTTCTCTGTTCCGCGGGTGATGTGGAGGTAAACCCAGGCCCTGCATGTCCCCAGGTACCCTCATTTGTTGACTTCTGTGATCGAAAAGTCTTGGTTTTATGCATGTCAACATCAGAAGCCTCCTCCCTAAGTTTGTTTTACTCACTGCTTTAGCACACTCTGCTAATCCTGATGTCCTTGCCGTGTCTGAATCCTGGCTCAGGAAGGCCACCAAAAATTCAGAGATTTCCATACCCAACTATAACATCTTCCGTCAAGATAGAACTGCCAAAGGGGGCGGAGTCGCAGTCTACTGCAGAGATAGCCTGCAAAGTAATGTCATACTTTCCAGGTCCATACCCAAACAGTTTGAACTACTAATTTTGAAAATTACTCTCTCCAGAAACAAGTCTCTCACTGTTGCCGCCTGCTACCGACCCCGTCAGCTCCCAGCTGTGCCCTGGACACCATTTGTGAATTGATCGCCCCCATCTAGCTTCAGAGTTTGTTCTGTTAGGTGACCTAAACTGGGATATGCTTAACACCCCGGCAGTCCTACAATCTAAGCTAGATGCCCTCAATCTCACGCAAATCATCAAGGAACCCACCAGGTACAACCCTAACTCTGTAAACAAGGGCACCCTCATAGACGTCATCCTGACCAACTGGCCCTCCAAATATACCTCCGCTGTCTTCAACCAGGATCTCAGCGATCACTGCCTCATCGCCTGTATCCGCCACGGAGCCGCAGTCAAACGACCACCCCTCATCACTGTCAAACGCTCCCTAAAACACTTCTGTGAGCAGGCCTTTCTAATCGACCTGGCCCGTGTATCCTGGAAGGACATTGACCTCATCCCGTCAGTTGAGGATGCCTGGTCATTCTTTAAAAGTAACTTCCTCACCATTTTGGATAAGCATGCTCCGTTCAAAAATGCAGAACCAAGAACAGATACAGCCCTTGGTTCACTCCAGACCTGACTGCCCTCGACCAGCACAAAAACATCCTGTGGCGGACTGCAATAGCATCGAATAGCCCCGTGATATGCAACTGTTCAGGGAAGTCAGGAACCAATACACGCAGTCAGTCAGGAAAGCTAAGGCCAGCTTCTTCAGGCAGAAGTTTGCATCCTGTAGCTCCAACTCCAAAAAGTTCTGGGACACTGTGAAGTCCATGGAGAACAAGAGCACCTCCTCCCAGCTGCCCACTGCACTGAGGCTAGGAAACACGGTCTCCACCGATAAATCCATGATTATCGAAAACTTCAATAAGCACTTCTCAACGGCTGGCCATGCCTTCCGCCTGGCTACTCCAACCTCGGCCAACAGCTCCACCCCCCGTAGTTCCTCACCCAAGCCTCTCCAGGTTCTCCTTTACCCAAATCCAGATAGCAGATGTTCTGAAAGAGCTGCAAAACCTGGACCCGTACAAATCAGCTGGGCTTGACAATCTGGACCCGCTATTTCTGAAACTATCTGCCGCCATTGTCGCAACCCCTATTACCAGCCTGTTCAACCTCTCTTTCATATCGTCTGAGATCCCCAAGGATTGGAAAGCTGCCGCAGTCATCCCCCTCTTCAAAGGGGGAGACACCCTGGACCCAAACTGCTATATCCATCCTGCCCTGCCTATCTAAGGTCTTCGAAAGCCAAGTCAACAAACAGGTCACTGACCATCTCGAATCCCACCGTACCTTCTCCGCTGTGCAATCTGGTTTCCGAGCCGGTCACGGGTGCACCTCAGCCACACTCAAGGTACTAAATGATATCATAACCGCCATCGATAAAAGACAGTACTGTGCAGCCGTCTTCATCGACCTCGCCAAGGCTTTCGTCTCTGTCAATCACCAAATTCTTATCGGCAGACTCAACAGCCTCGGTTTTTCGGATGACTGCCTTGCCTGGTTCACCAATTACTTTGCAGACAGAGTTCAGTGTGTCAAATCAGAGGGCATGCTGTCCGGTCCTCTGGCAGTCTCTATGGGGGTGCCACAGGGTTCAATTCTCGGGCCGACTCTTTTCTCTGTATATATCAATGATGTTGCTCTTGCTGCGGGCGATTCCCTGATCCACCTCTACGCAGACGACAATATTCTATATACTTTCGGCCCGTCATTGGACACTGTGCTATCAAACCTCCAAACGAGCTTCAATGCCATACAGCACTCCTTCCGTGGCCTCCAACTGCTCTTAAACGCGAGTAAAACCAAATGCATGCTTTTCAACCGATCGCTGCCTGCACCCGCATGCCCGACTAGCATCACCACCCTGGATGGTTCCGACCTTGAATATGTGGACATCTATAAGTACCTAGGTGTCTGGCTAGACTGCAAACTCTCCTTCCAGACTAACATTAAACATCTCCAATCAAAAATCAAATCCAGAGTCGGCTTTCTATTCCGCAACAAAGCCTCCTTCACTCACGCTGCCAAGCTTACCCTAGTAAAACTGACTATCCTACCGATCCTCGACTTCGGCGATGTCATCTACAAAATGGCTTCCAACACTCTACTCAGCAAACTGGATGCAGTCTATCACAGTGCCATCCGTTTTGTCACTAAAGCACCTTATACCACCCACCACTGCGACTTGTATGCTCTAGTCGGCTGGCCCTCACTACATATTCGTCGCCAGACCCACTGGCTCCAGGTCATTTACAAGTCCATGCTAGGTAAAGCTCCGCCTTATCTCAGTTCACTGGTCACGATGGCAACACCCATCCGTAGCACGCGCTCCAGCAGGTGTATCTCACTGATCATCCCTAAAGCCAACACCTCATTCGGCCGCCTTTCGTTCCAGTACTCTGCTGCCTGTGACTGGAACGAATTGCAAAAATCTTTGAAGTTGGAGACTTTTATCTCCCTCACCAACTTCAAACATCAGCTATCCGAGCAGCTAACCGATCGCTGCAGTTGTACATAGTCTATAGGTAAATAGCTCACCCTTTTTCACCTACCTCATTCCCATACTGTTTTTATACTGTTTTTATTTATTTACTTTTCTGCTCTTTTGCACACCAATATCTCTACCTGTACATGCCCATCTGATCATTTATCACTCCAGTGTTAATCTGCAAAATTGTATTATTCGCCTACCTCCTCATGCCTTTTGCACACATTGTATATAGACTGCCCATTTTTTTCTACTGTGTTATTGACTTGCTAATTGTTTACTCCATGTGTAACTCTGTGTTGTCTGTTCACACTGCTATGCTTTATCTTGGCCAGGTCGCAGTTGCAAATGAGAACTTGTTCTCAACTAGCCTACCTGGTTAAATAAAGGTGAAATAAAAAAAAATAAAAAGAAGAACAGCCCCAAAGCAGAATGTTTCCACCCCCATGCTTCACAGTAGGTATGGTGTTCTTTGGATGCAACTCAGCATTCTTTGTCCTCCAAACACGACGAGTTGAGTTTTTACCAAAAAGTTCTATTTTGGTTTCATCTGACCATATGACATTCTCCCAATCTTCTTCTGGATCATCCAAATGCTCTCTAGCAAACTTCAGACGGGCCTGGACATGTACTGGCTTAAGCAGGGGGACACGTCTGGCACTGAAGGATTTGAGTCCCTGGCGGCGTAGTGTGTTACTGATGGTAGGCTTTGTTACTTTGGTCCCAGCTCTCTGCAGGTCATTCACTAGGTCCCCCCGTGTGGTTCTGTGATTTTTACTCACCGTTCTTGTGATCATTTTGACCTCACGGGGTGAGTTCTTGCGTGGAGCCCCAGATCGAGGGAGATTATCAGTGGTCTTGTATGTCTTCCATTTCCTAATAATTGCTCCCACAGTTGATTTCTTCAAACCAAGCTGCTTACCTATTGCAGATTCAGTCTTCCCAGCCTGGTGCAGGTCTACAATTTTGTTTCTGGTGTCCTTTGACAGCTCTTTGGTCTTGGCCATAGTGGAGTTTGGAGTGTGACTGTTTGAAGTTGTGGACAGGTGTCTTTTATACTGATAACAAGTTCAAACAGGTGCCAATAATAGAGGTAACGAGTAGAGGACAAAGGAGCCTCTTAAAGAAGAAGTTACAGGTCTGTGAGAGCCAGAAATCTTGCTTGTTTGTAGGTGACGAAATACTTATTTTCCACCATAATTTGCAAATAAATTCATAAAAAATCCTACAATGTGATTTTCTTGATTTTTTTTCTTCTCATTTAGTCTGTCATAGTTGAAGTGTACCTATGATGAAAATGACAGGCCTCTCTCATCTTTTTAAGTGGGAGAAATTGCACAATTGGTGGCTGACTAAATACTTTTTTGCCCCACTGTATGTATTTTTTTGTGTGCTCTAGTGCAACGGTGTCTAGATTAAATTTGTATTTGCGATCCTGGCAACTGGACCTTTTTTGGAACACCATTATTTTTTGTCTTACTGAGATTTACAGTGCATTCGGAAAGTATTCAGACCCCTTAACTTTTCCCACATTTTGTTACGTCACAGCCTTATCAATCTAAACACAATACCCCATAATGACAAAGCAAAAGCTGTTTTTTGTAAATGTATAAATAAAATAAAAACTGAAATATTACATTTACATAAGTATTCAGACCCTTTACTCAGTACTTTGTTGAAGCACCTTTGGCAGTGATTACAGCCTCGAGTCTTCTTCGGAATGATGCTACAAGCTTGACACAGCTGTATTTCAGGAGTTTCTCCCATTCTTCTCTGCAGATCCTCTCAAGCTCTGTCAGGTTGGACGTGGAGCATCGCTGCACAGCTATTTTCAGGTCTCTCCAGAGATGCTGGATCGGGTTCATGTCCGGGCTCTGGCTGGGAAACTCAAGGACATTCAGGGACTTGTACCGAGGCCACTCCTGTGTTGTCTTGGCTTTGTGCTTAGGGTCATTGTCCTGTTGGAAGGTGAACCTCCACCTCAGTCTGAGGTCCTGAGCGCTCTGGAGCAGGTTTTCATCAAGGATCTCTCTGTACTTTGCTCCGTTCAACTTTCCCTCAATCCTGACTAGTCTCTCAGTCCCTGCCACTGAAAAACATCCCCACAGCATGAGGCTGCCATTTACATTTACATTTAAGTCATTTAGCAGACGCTCTTATCCAGAGCGACTTACAAATTGGTGCATTCACCTTATGACATCCAGTGGAACAGCCACTTTACAATAGTGCATCTAAATCTTTTAAGGGGGGGGGGGTGAGAAGGATTACTTTATCCTATCCTAGGTATTCCTTAAAGAGGTGGGGTTTCAGGTGTCTCCGGAAGGTGGTGATTGACTCCGCTGCCACCACCATGCTTCACTGTAGAGATGGTGCCAGGTTTCCTCCAGACGTGACACTTGGCAATCAGGCCAAAGATTTCAATCTTGGTGTCATCAGACTAGAGAATCTTGTTTCTCATGGTCTGAGAGTCCTTTAGGTGCCTTTTAGCAAACTCCAAACAGGCTGTCGCTCTACCATAATTGTATTTTTAATTAAATTGTATTTAACCTTTATTTAAATAGGCAAGTCAGTTAAGAACAAATTCTTATTTTACAATGACGGCCTACCCCGGCCAAACCCTCCCCTAACCCGGACTATGCTGGGTCAATTGTGCGCCGCCCTATGGGACTCCTGATACAGCCCAGGATCGAACCAGGGTCTGTAGTGACACCTGTAGCACTGCCTTAGACTGCTGCGCCACTCTGGAGCCCAAATAAAGGCCTGATTGGTGGACTGCTGCATAGATGGTTGTCCTTCTGGAAGTTTAGCCCATCTCCACAGAGGAACTGGAGCTCTGTCAGAGTGGCCATCGGATTCTTGGTCACCTCCCTGACCAAGGACCTTCTCCCCTGATTACTCAGGTGGTTCCAAACTTCTTCCATTTAACAATGATGGAGGCCACTGTGTTCTTGGGGACCTTCAATGCTGCACACATTGTTTTGTACCCTTACCCAGGTCTGTGCCTCAACACAACCCTGCCTCTGTTTTATTTAACTAGGCAAGTCAATTAAGAGAAATGTTTTATTTACAATGATGGCCTACCCCGGCCGAACTCTAACCCAGACGACGCTGGGACAGTTGTGCACTGCCCTATAGGACTCCCAACCACGGCCGGTTGTAATACAGCCTGGAATCGAACCAGGGTCTGTAGTGACGCCACTAGCACTGAGATGCAGTGCCTTAGACAAATCTGCCACTCGCGAGCCCCCTCATGGCTTGGTTTTTGCTCTGACATGTACTGTCAACTGTGGGACCTTATATAGACTGGTGTGTGCCTTTCCAAATCATGTCCAATCAATTTAATTTACCACAGGTGGACTCCAATCAAGTTGTAGAAACATCTCAAGAATAATTAATGGAAACAGGATGCACCTGAGCTCAATTTCGAGTCTCATAGCAAATGGTCTGCATACTTATGTAAGAAAGGCATTTCTGTTTTCATTTTGTCATTATGGGGTAGTGTGTGTAGATTGAGGATTTGTTTTATTTAATCCATTTTAGAATGAGGCTGTAACGTAGCAAAATGTGGAAAAATGGAACGGGTCTGAATACTTTCTGAATGCACTGTATATGTTGAAGAGGGTGGGGGTGCATCCCTGTCTCACCCCACAGCCATCGGGAAAGAAATGTGTGTTTTTTTTGCCAATCTTAACTTCACACTTGTTGTTTGTGTACATGGATTTTATAATGTTGTATGTTTCCCCCCCCAACACCGCTTTCCATCAATTTGTATAGCAGACCCTCGTGCCAAATTGAGTCAAAAACGGTTTTGAAATCAACAAAGCATGAGAAGACTGCCTTTTCTCTGGTTTGTTTGTTTTCAATTAGGGTGTGCAGTTACCTCTCTCTCTCTCTCTCTCTCTCTCTCTCTCTCTCTCTCTCTCTCTCTCTCTCTCTCTCTCTCTCTCTCTCAGATGTTCTTAGTCAGCCGTCGTTCTCTCCCTTTGTTTGTCAGTCAGCTCACCTACCTCTTCCCTCTTCCTTCTCCTCATCATTATATTACTATCTCTCTGACACTCACCCAGTCTACCTCTGTCCTCTTGGTGGTATTGAATTGTTAATTCCCTATGTTCTTCTTTCTCCTCTCTCTTGAGTTTGAAATGTGTTCACTCTCTCCCTCTCCTCTCTCATCCCTCCTTTCTCTCCTCCCCCTCTCTCAGGTGTGTTGAGTCAGTTTACTCTGATCCTGTACGGTACGGGCTCCAGCTCCATTAACCCCTTGTCTCCTGACTTCCCCCGGCCGTCCAACAACAGCTGCAAGACCTTCGACGCCCAGCAGATCTGCATAGGTGAGACACACTGAGACAGCTAGCTAGCACGAAGATTCCTACTCTCTTTACACATTGAGACATCGCCCTCCATAGGTAACTGCTGGTACTGAGGATGGGACATGTTGAGTTCCTTGCTCATTGCTATGGACAGTATTCACTTACTTGACCTAGTTATGAAGTTATCTAGCCTAGCTCAGGTCATAATATATTCAGAGTGTCTAGTTTGAGGGCTGCGCAAAACCATGAATACACATTTAATGCCAAACCAAACCCATTTGAAAGTTAAATGTCTCGCTTATCGTGATGTTGTGATTCTTGTACGCCAGCTATGAATATGCATCACCCTAAATATGTGAGAAAACAACGTATGTGGTGTCACTAGAAAAGCAGAGCGGGTATGTAGTAGTGGCTGGCAGGCAGCAGTAGGGCTATGACATTGAGAGAGGTGTTGGGTTGGAGAGCAGCTGTGTTTTGGGAGGCTAAGAGGAGGCAGATGGGGTCAGAAGCCTCTTGGTGATACTAAGCATGTGGATGTGGGCTTCTCATGCATATGACAGGATTGTTAAAAGGTTTCAGGCATGTTTTTGCCTTTTTGTGTAGGGGTCTATGTACGAGCATTTGTCCCCACTGACTGCTCTGAAAAGCAGCACCACATCCCCCTTTGTATGTGTATCATCTCGCTTTTTCACTCTCTCATCTCTTCCTCTTTCTCTTTCCCTCTTCCCCTTTCTCCCCCTATCCAGAGTGCAGCCCAGGCTTCTCCCTGTTCCTGCAGGGTTGTGTGAAGCTCTGCCCCCCCGGCTTCACCTCAGGCCCCCAGCTCCTCAACCTGTCCCTGGACAACTGGGTGGACTTGTCCTCCGTCCAGGCCTGCCTGCCCTGCCACCCTGCCTGCCTCACCTGCTCCGGCCCTGGGCCCAACGACTGCCTCTCCTGCCCCCCTCACAGTCACCTGGTCCTCACCGCCTGCCTGCACCAGAACCAAGTCCAGCGCAAGTCCCCAACCGGCCAAGTCCTCCAGGGAGATGGGAGTGGACCAGGGGAGAGTCCAGTGGGGTCAGAGCAGGGGGGAGAGGGAGAGCCTCCAGGGCCTAACCTGGGCCTGTCCTCCCCTCTGATTACCCTGCTTGCAGTGCTCAGCTGTGCCTTAATCTTGGCAGCCTTCGCCGGGGTATTCCTCCTGCTGCAGCTGCGCTCTGGTGGCGCCCCCTGGGCCCGAAGGACCAAACTGCACTCTGTGGAGACAGGGGGAGGGGCCTCGGGAGGCATCCGTGTGGGCATTGGCTTTGGCCTGGGGCTGGGCTGGGAAAGGCAGGGCAGGGTGTCTTATAAGGGGATCCCCACTGTGTGGAGGGACGAGGACCAGGTAACACTGTGGGGCTCTGAATCGGACAGCGAGGAGCTAGACTGCCACAGTGAGAGGACAGCCTTTATCAGGACACAGAGCTCCCTCTAGCCCCCTCTCTGACCCCTACATCTGGGGGAAACTCTCTTCAGGGGTTGGTCTCTCCGGCCCCTCCCTCTGCTAGAGCTCATGGGTCTGTGGTTTGGGTCTGGCTCAGGCCTCGTCCCTTGCAGAGACAGATACACAGAGATGCTGATCCAGGGATGTGATGGCAGCCCAGCAAGCACCTCCAGGTCCACTGATTCACCCTCAAGCATTAATCAACATAAAATGTTTTAATTCTATAAGTACCATATTTTATTGTATATTGTTTTCCTTTGCTTTTAAAGACTTTAATAAGATTATTCCCCTGGCCCAAGGGTCATGGTAAAGGGAAACTACAGTTTCTGAATTGAGTTGGGGAGCCATAGTTTTTGCTAATGTTTCCCATTGACCTTATTTTTGTTGCGGTATAGACATGGCCCTGAGCCTCTGTCCTAATATGAGCAGGCATGGAAGAGATGTCTGTATGTATCAGCATACATGTGTGTGTATGTGTGACAGTGACTTTGTGCACAAGAGCTAAATAGCCGCCCAACACAGTTTCTGCGTGAATGAAGAACACAGCAGGGTTTATTTAATGTACAACAGAGAGAGAAAGAGAACGTTTGGATTTGTAAATTAGATTCTCTCTGTGATAAACACCTTCTGATTAAACTTTTTCCTACTGCTTGTTCTTTGAGAGCTTCCTACTCTGCTCCATAATCCGTGGGCTGCTGCACTTCTTCAGCAGCTAATACAACCCCACTATACACTGAGTGTACGAAACATTTAGAACCCTTCCTAATATTGAGTTCTACAAGGTGTCGAAACTGTTCCACAGGGATGCTGGCCCATGTGGACTCCAATACATTCCACAGTTGTTTCAAGATGGCTGGATGGCTTTTGGGTGGTGGACCATTCTTGATACACACAGAAATTGTTAAGCATGAAAAACCCAGCAGCGTTGCAGTTCTTAGCACAAACTGGTGCTCCTGGCACATACTGCTACACCCCGTTCAAAGGCACTTCAATATTTTGTCTTGCCCATTCACCCTCTGAATGGCACACATACACCATCCATGTCTCAATTGTCTCAAGGTTTTAAAAAAAAATGTATTTAACCTGTCTCCTCCCCTTCATCTACACTGATTGAAGGGGATTTAGTGGCATCAATAACATATCATAGCTTTCACCTGGATTCACCTGGTCAGTCTATGTCATGGAAAAAGTAAGTGTAGAAACATCAGAAATCCAGCACAGACTCTTTTGGAATAGTCTTCAAGGTTTTGATAACTATTGTCCACAACAGCTTAATAGCACTGAATACCAATATAGGCAATTCAAAGGCAAAAGTCCTAGTAGTGTGGTTGTTTGTTGGACATAAGCAGAAAGCCCATGCATCAATCAGCAAACACACACCCCGTAGAACAAATGGGAGGAGAGATGGCAGGTTATATTAGTAAGCCACCTGATTATATTGGCACACTGGTTTAGCTATAGAGGGATTACCAACCCTGCGGTAATGTGTGTTCCCATCTTTCTAAAAAAGCACTTAACCCAAAGCTATTTGACCTTCTCAACAGTAACGGTATTCCTGTGGTGAAGTAGAGGAGGACCAAAACGCAGTGGTTATATTGATTAATGTTTAATAAAAAAAGATAAACATGAACACTACAAAACAATAAACGTGGAAAACCAAAAACAGCCCTATCTGGTGCAAAACACAGAGACAGGAACAATCACCCACAAACACACAGTGAAACCCAGGCTACCGAAGTATGATTCTCAATCAGAGACAACTAATGACACCTGCCTCTGATTGAGAACCATACTAGGCAGCAACATAGAAATACCCCAAAACATAGAAAAACAAACATAGACTGCCCACCCAACTCACGCCCTGACCATACTAAATAAATACAAAACAAAGGAAAAAAAGGTCAGAAAGTGACATCAACATTTCTCTATTCTCTTGCTTTGGGCAAAAAATGAAATCATATTGTCTTCATTCTCCCTCTGGAGGCTGTATTGATTTTCAGGGTTTATTTCACCGCCAAGTCTTTATCAGTGGAAAGAAGAGAATTGCGTTGTATTGGCCTGCTGGTATTTTTCACCTTGGCAGATATGCATTATTAAGTTATTGGTATTATGTTATACACTGCTCCAAAAAATAAAGGGAACATTAAAATAACACATTCTAGATACGAATTAATGAAATATTCTTATTAAATACTTTTTTCTTTACATAGTTGAATGTGCTGACAACAAAATCACACAAAAATTATCAATGGAAATCAAATTTATCAACCCATGGAGGTCTGGATTTGGAGTCACACTCTAAATTAAAGTGGGAAACCACACTACAGGCTGATCCAACTTTGATGTAATGTCCTTAAAACAAGTCAAAATGAGGCTCAATAGTGTGTGTGGCCTCCACGTGCCTGTATGACCTCCTTACAACGCCTGGGCATACTCCTGATGAGGTGGCGGATGGTCTCCTGAGGGATCTCCTCCCAGACCTGGACTAAAGCATCCGCCAACTCCTGGACAGTCTGTGGTTCAACGTGGCGTTGATGGATGGAGCGAGACATGATGTCCCAGATGTGCTCAATTGGATTCAGGTCTGGGGAACGGGCGGGCCAGTCCATAGCATCAATGCCTTCCTCTTGCAGTAACTGCTGACACACTCCAGCCACATGCTCCTCCTGCTCCTCCTTGCACAAAGGCGGAGGTAGCGGTCCTGCTGCTGGGTTGTTGCCCTCCTACGGCCTCCTCCATGTCTTCTGATGTACTGGCCTGTCTCCTGGTAGCGCCTCCATGCTCTGGACACAACGCTGACAGACACAACAAACCTTCTTGCCACAGCTCGCATTGATGTGCCATCCTGGATGAGCTACACTACCTGAGCCACCTGTGTGGGTTGTAGACTCCGTCTCATGCTACCACTAGAGTGAAAGCACCGCCAGCATTCAAAAGTGACCAAAACATCAGCCAGGAAGCATCGGAACTGAGAAGTGGTCTGTGGTCACCACCTGCAGAACCACTCCTTTATAGGGGGTGTCTAGCTAATTGCCTATAATTTCCACCTGTTGTCTATTCCATTTGCACAACAGCATGTGAAATGTATTGTCAATCATTGTTGCTTCCTAAGTGGACAGTTTGATTTCACAGAAGTGTGATTGACTTGGAGTTACATTGTGTTGTTTAAGTGTTCAATTTATTTTTTTGAGCAGTGTATTTTTAAGAAAATACAGTACCAGTCAAAAGTTTGGACACAACTACTCATTCCAAGGTTTTTCTTTATTTTTACAATTTTCTACATTGTAGAATAATAGTGAAAACATCAAAACTATGGAATAACACATATGGAATCATGTAGTAACCAAAAAAGAGTTAAACAAATTTTAGATTCTTCAAAGTAGCCACCCTTTGCCTTGATGACAGCTTTGTACACTCTTGGCATTCTCTCAACCAGTTAAAATATCATTTGTGGAATTTATTTCCTTCTTCATACGTTTGAGCCAATCAGTTGTGTTGTGACAAGGTAGGAGTGGTTGTACAGTAGATAGCCCTATTTGGTCAAATACCAAGTCCATATTATGGCAAGAACAGCTCAAATAAGCAAAACGAAACAACAGTCCAACATTACTTTAAAGACATGGTCAGTCAATCTGGAAAATTTCAAGAACTTTGTTCTTCAAATGCAGTCGCAAAAAACATCAAGCGCTTTGATGAAACTGCCTCTCATGAGGACCGCCACAGGAAAGGAAGACCCGGAGTTACCTCTGTAGCAGAGGATAAGTTCATTAGAGTTACCAGACTCAGAAATTGGCAATTAACTGCACCTTAGAATGCACCTCACAGAGTTCAAGTAACAGACATATCTCAACATCCACTGTTCAGAGGAGACTGCGTAAATCAGGCCTTCATGGTCGAATTGTTGTAAAGAAACCACAACTAAAGGACACCAATAAGAAGAAAATACCTGCTTGGGCCAAGAAACACTTGCAATGTACATTAGACCGGTGGAAATCTGTCCTTTGGTCTGATACGCCATCCCATCTGGTATTCGCTTAGTGGGACTATCATTTTTTTTCAACAACAGGACAATGACCCAAAATACACCTCAAGGCTGTGTAAGGGCTGCACAGATGACCTGGCCTCCACAATCACCCGACCTCAACCCAATTGAGATGGTTTGGGGTGAGTTGGACCGCAGAGTGAAGGAAAAGCAGCCAACAAGTGCTCAGCATATGTGGGAACTCCTTCAAGACTGTTGGAAAAGCATGACTACCTCATGAAGCTGGTTGAGAGAATGCAAAACTGTCATCAAGGCAAAGATTTGCTACTTTGAAGAAGCTAAAATGTATTTTGATTTGTTTAACACATTTTCGGTAACTACATGATTCCATACGTGTTATTTCATTGTTTTGATGTCTTCACTATTATTCTACAATGTAGAAAATATTTTAAAAATAAAGAAAAACTCTTGAATGAGTAGGTGTGTCCAAACTTTTGACTGGTAATGTTCAGTTGAAGTCAGAAGTACACCTTAGCCAAATACATTTAAACTCAGTTTTTCACAACTCCTGGCATTTAATCTGAGTAAAACTTGCATGCCTTAGACCAGTTAGGATCACCACTTTATTTTAAGAATGTGAAATGTCAGAATAATAGTAGAGAGAATTATTTATTTCGGCTTTTATTTCACATTTCCAGTGGGTCAGAAGTTAACATACACTCAAGTAGTATTTGGTAGCATTGCCTTGAAATTGTTTAACTTGGGTCAAATGTTTCGGGTAGCCTTCCACGTGCTTCCCACATTAAGTTGGGTGAATTTTGGCCATTCCTCCTTACAGAGCTGGTGTAACTGAGTCAGGTTTGTAGGCCTCCTTGCTCGCACACACTTTTTCAGTTCTGCCCACAAATGTTCTACAGGATTGAGGTCAGGGCTTTGTGATGGCCACTTCAATGCCTTGATTTTGTTGTCCTTAAGCCATTTTGCCACAACTTTGGAAGTATGCTTGGGGTCATTGTCCATTCGGAAGACACACTTGCGACCAAGCTTTAACTTCGTGACTGATGTCTTGAGATGTTGCTTCAATATATCCACGTGATGTTCCTCCCTCATGATGCCATCTATTTCGTGAAGTGCACCAGTCCCTCCTGCAGCAATGCACCATCACAACATGATGCTGCCACCCCCGTGATTCACAGTTGGGATGGTGTTTCTTCGGCTTGCAAGCCTCCCCATTTTCCTCCAAACATAACAATGGTCATTATGGCCAAACAATTCTATTTTTGTTTCATCAGACCAGAGGACATTTCTCCAAAAAGTTGGATCTTTGTCCCTATGTGCAGTTGCAAACCGTAGTCTGGCTTTTTTATGGCGGTTTTGGATCAATGGCTTCTTCCTTGCTGAGTGGCCTTTCAGGTTATGTCGATTTAGGACTTGTTTTACTGTGGATACAGATACTTTTGTACCTGTTTCCTCCAGCATCTTCACAAGGTCCTTTGCTGTTGTTCTGGGATTGATTTGCACTTTTCGCACTAAAATACATTCATCTCTAGGAGACAGAACGCGTCTACTTTCTGAGCGGTATGACGGCTGCGTGGTCCCATGGTGTTTATACTTGCGTACTATTGTTTGTACAAATGAACGTGGTACCTTCAGGCATTTGGAAATTGCTCCCAAGGATGAACCAGACTTGTGGAGGACTACAATTTGTTTTCTGAGGTCTTGGCTGATTTCTTGATTTTCCCATGATGTCAAGCAAAGAGGCACTGAGTTTGAAGGTAGGCCTTGAAATACATCCACAGATACACCTCCAATTGACACAAATTATGTAAATTGGCCAATCAGAAGCTTCTAAAGCCATGACATCATTTTCTGGAATTGTCCAAGCTGTTTAAAGGCACATTCAACTTAATGTATGTAAACTTCTGACCCACTGGAATTGTGATACAGTGAATTATAAGTGAAATAATCTGTCTGTAAACAATTGTTGGAAAAAATTACTTGTCATGCACAAAGTAGATGTGCTATCCGACTTGCCAAAACTATAGTTTGTTAGCAAGAAATTTGTGGAATGGTTGAAAAACTAGTTTTAATGACTCCAACCTAAGTGTATGTAAACTTCCAACTTCAACTGTATATTCTGAACTCGTCGATTCAGTCAAGCCGATACAATCAAGGTTACAGCATATTTTAAATAGATTATATTGGATTGTATTTTATATCCTTTTTTAAATTTTATATCCTTTTTTATTTGACTGATGGTTGATGTCAATATTGTGGGGATAAATGTCATGCTGAAATAAAATTACTTTGGGTGGTCATGTGAAATGAGATTTGTTGTGTTGACCCATTCTGTGCTCTGTATCACCCTTGGGGAACCTTGCGTAGGCCTGCTTTCACAGCAGTCAGCCAAAACCTACAGACACACTCACACAACACACTCACATAGCTAATGCCTTGTCAGAGGCTACCAGTGGTACACAAGCCCACTTCCTGATCTCTAGGGCTTAGTTTGGTTGTGCTGCCAAGTTAACTCTCCTCTACCTTTTTCTCCTCCACACTACTCAGCTACAGGAAGAGCATTGCCCGATCTCCCAGAGATATAATAACTTCCTCTAGCCCTAAATACTGCTGAAATACTAGTAACTTAATATTTAACCTAGATTAATTTGAATGGGAAAAGTTGTGCATGTCCGTCAGTAGTATTTGCAGAGATCATTAAGAGGAGTTTTCCTCCAGCCTCCTGAAGAGTAGAGAGGGGAGCAGGTCTAAGATAATAGTGCATCCTGAATGTGCCCCATAATTAGATCCGCAGGGAGAAATTGTAGCTCATTTAGGAAACCCGTAACCTGTGCGTGCCTTGCATGGCAAGTATGTGTGTGTGAGTGAATGAGTGTTTTGTTGAATCTGCAGAGGAGAAGGAGAGTGACTTGCCATGTACTTTCACTCACCTATGTAAGTGTGTGTGCCCTCTGTGCCCTTGCTGCAGTGGGATGTCTACTGTAGTATTTGTTTTGTTTTTATTAAGGATGCCCATTAGCTGCTGACAAGGCCGCAACATTAAGTCCACTATTATGTAGAAAATATTTTTAAAAATAAAGAAAAACCCTTTAATGAGTAGGTGTGTCCAAACCTTTGAATTGTACTGTATACAGTCGTGGCCAAAAGTTTTGAATGACACAAATATTAATTTTCACAAAGTCTGCTGCCTCAGTTTGTATGATGGCAATTTGCATATACTCCAGAATGTTATGAAGAGTGATCAGATGAATTGCAATTAATTGCAAAGTCCCTCTTTGCCAGGCAAATTAACTGAATCCCCAAAAAAACATGTCCACTGCATTTCAGCCCTGCCACAAAAAGACCAGCTCCCATCATGTCAGTGATTCTCTCGTTGAGACAGGTGTGAGTGTTGACGAGGACAAGTCTGGAGATCACTTTGTCATGCTGGTTGAGTTCGAATAACAGACTGGAAGCTTCAAAAGGAGGGTGGTGCTTGGAATCATTGTTCTTCCTCCGTTAACCATGGTTACCTGCAAGGAAGCGTGTTCCGTCATCATTGCTTTGCACAAAAAGGGCTTCACAGGCAAGGATATTGCTGACAGTAAGATTGCACCTAAATCAACCATTTATTGGATCATCAAGAACTTCAAGGAGAGCGTTCAATTGTTGTGAAGAAGGCTTCAAGGCGCCCAAGAAAGTCCAGCAAGCGCCAGAACTGCCTCCCAAAGTTGATTCAGCTGCGGGATCGGGGCACCACCAATACAGGTGTGAGTGCATCTGCACGGACAGTGAGGCGAAGACTTTTGGAGGATGGCCTGGTATCAAGTGGCCTGGTGTCATGAAGGGCAGCAAAGAAGCCACTTCTCTCCAGGAAAAGCATCAGGGACAGACTGATATTCTGCAAAAGGTACAGGGATTGGACTGCTGAGGACGGGGGTAAAGTCATTTTCTCTGATGAATCCCCTTTCCGATTGTTTGGGGCATCCAGAAAAAGCTTGTCCGGAGAAGACAAGGTGAGTGCTACCATCAGTCCTGTGTCATGCCAACAGTGAAGCATCCTGAGACCATTCATGTGTGGGTTTGCTTCTCAGCCAAGGGAGTGGGCTCACTCACAACTTTGCCTAAGAACACAGCCATGAATAAATAATGGTACCAACACATCCTCCGAGAGCAACTTCTCACAACCATCCAGGAACAGTTTGGTGACGAGCAATGCTTTTTCCAGCATGATGGAGCACCTTGCCATAAGGCAGAAGTGATAACTAAGTGGCTCGGGGAACAAAACATCGATATTTTGGGTCCATGGCCAGGAATCTCCCCAGACCTTAATCCCATTGAGAACTTATGGTCAATCCTCAAGAGGCGGGTGGACAAACAAAACCCCACAAATTCTGACAAACTCCAAGCATTGATTATGTAAGAATGGGCTGCCATCAGTCAGGATGTGGCCCAGAAGTTAATTGACAGCATGCCAGGGTGGATTGCAGAGGTCTTGAAAAAGAAGGGTTAACACTGCAAACATTGACTCTGCATCAACTTCATGTAATTGTCAATAAAAGCCTTTGACACTTATGAAATGCTTGTAATTATTCTTCAGTATTCCATAGTAACATCTGACAAAAAATATCTAAAGACACTGAAGCAGCAAACTTTGTGGAAATTAATATTTTTGTCATTCTCAACTTTTGGCCACGACTGTACAATTTAAAATATTAAATGACATTACATTTCATATAAGTTTTCACATCACATTTGTGTGTTCCCTCAGGCAACTACTCTACTACCACATTATCTACAATACAAAATCCATGTGTGTAGAGTGTGTAGAGTGCGTCTTATCATGTACATGTGTGTCTGTGGGTGTGTGTGTTTATCGTCACAGTCCCCACTGTTCTATAAGGTAAATTTCTATCTGTTTTTTAAATCTGATTCTACTGCTTGCATCAATTACCTGATACAGAATAGAGTTCCATGTACCCATGGCTCTGTGTATTACTGTGCACATCCCAAAGTCGGTTCTTGACTTGGGGATTGTGAAGAGGCCTTTGGTTGCGTGTCTTGTGGAGTATGCATGGGTGTCCGAACTGCGTGCTAGTAGTTTAAAACAGAGACCTCAGTGCATTCAGCATGTCAACACTTGTTACAAAAACAAGTAGTGATGAAGTCAATCTCTCCTCCACTTTGAGCCATGAGAGATTTACGTGCATATTATTAATGTTGGCTCTCCGTGTACATTTAAGGGCCAGCTGTGCTGCCCTGTTCTGAGACAATTGTAATTTTCCGTGGTCCCTCTTTGTGGCACCTGGCTACACGACTGAACAGTAGTCCAGGTGCGACAAAACTATGGCCTGTAGGAGCTGCCTTTTTGATAGTGCTGTTAAGGCAGAGTAACGCTTTATTATGGACAGACTTCTCCCATCTTAGCTACTGTTGTATCACCTCAACTTGCTCAATTTCCACATGATGTATTACCAGATTTAGTTGAGGTTTAGGGTTTAGTGAATGATTTGTCCCAAATACAATGCTATAAACATTTGAAATATTTAGGACTAACTTATTCCTTGCCAACCATTCTGAAACTATCTGAAGCTCATTGTTAAGTGTTACAGTGTATTCACTCGCTGTAGTAGCTGACTTGTATAGTGTTGAGTGGCTTTACTTAAGCATGTCATTAGTAAAGATTTTTTTTAAGTAAGGGACATAGACAGCTACCCTGGGGAATTCCTGATTCTATCTGGGTTATGTTGGAGGCTTCCATTAAAGAACACCCTCCATGTTCTGTTAGACAGGTAACTCTTTATCCACAATAAAGCCATAACACATACAGTGCCTTGCGAAAGTATTCGGCCCCTTTGAACTTTGCGACCTTTTGCCACATTTCAGGCTTCAAACATAAAGATATAAAACTGTATTTTTTTGTGAAGAATCAACAACAAGTGGGACACAATCATGAAGTGGAACGACATTTATTGGATATTTAAAACTTTAACAAATCAAAAACTGAAAAAATGGCGTGCAAAATTATTCAGCCCCCTTAAGTTAATACTTTGTAGCGCCACCTTTTGCTGCGATTACAGCTGTAAGTCGCTTGGGGTATGTCTCTATCAGTTTTGCACATCGAGAGACTGACATTTTTTCCCATTCCTCCTTGCAAAACAGCTCGAGCTCAGTGAGGATGGATGGAGAGCATTTGTGAACAGCAGTTTTCAGTTCTTTCCACAGATTCTCGATTGGATTCAGGTCTGGACTTTGACTTGGCCATTCTAACACCTGGATATGTTTATTTTTGAACCGTTCCATTGTAGATTTTGCTTTATGTTTTGGATCATTGTCTTGTTGGAAGACAAATCTCCGTCCCAGTCTCAGGTCTTTTGCAGACTCCTTCAGGTTTTCTTCCAGAATGGTCCTGTATTTGGCTCCATCCAACTTCCCATCAATTTTAACCATCTTCCCTGTCCCTGCAGAAGAAAAGCAGGCCCAAACCATGATGCTGCCACCACCATGTTTGACAGTGGGGATGGTGTGTTCAGGGTGATGAACTGTGTTGCTTTTACGCCAAACATAACGTTTTGCATTGTTGCCAAAAAGTTCAATTTTGGTTTCATCTGACCAGAGCACCTTCTTCCACATGTTTGGTGTGCCTCCCAGGTGGCTTGTGGCAAACTTTAAACAACACTTTTTATGGATATCTTTAAGAAATGGCTTTCTTCTTGCCACTCTTCCATAAAGGCCAGATTTGTGCAATATACGACTGATTGTTGTCCTATGGACAGAGTCTCCCACCTTAGCTGTAGATCTCTGCAGTTCATCCAGAGTGATCATGGGCTTCTTGGCTGCATCTCTGATCAGTCTTCTCCTTGTATGAGCTGAAGGTTTAGAGGGACGGCCAGGTCTTGGTAGATTTGCAGTAGTCTGACACTCCTTCCATTTCAATATTATCGCTTGCACAGTGCTCCTTGGGATGTTTAAAGCTTGGGAAATCTTTTTGTATCCAAATCCGGCTTTAAACTTCTTCACAACAGTATCTCGGACCTGCCTGGTGTGTTCCTTGTTCTTCATGATGCTCTCTGCGCTTTTAACAGACCTCAGAGACTATCACAGTGGAGGTGCATTTATACGGAGACTTGATTACACACAGGTGGATTGTATTTATCATCATTAGTCATTTAGGTCAACATTGGATCATTCAGAGATCCTCACTGAACTTCTGGAGAGAGTTTGCTGCACTGAAAGTAAAGGGGCTGAATAATTTTGCGCGCCTAATTTTTCAGTTTTTGATTTGTTAAAAAAGTTTGAAATATACAATAAATGTCGTTCCACTTCATGATTGTGTCCCACTTGTTGTTGATTCTTCACAAAAAAATACAGTTTTATATCTTTATGTTTGAAGCCTGAAATGTGGCAAAAGGTCGCAAAGTTCAAGGGGGCCGAATACTTTCACAAGGCACTGTACGTTTTTCCATCCGCAGACCATGATCGATAATGTCAAAAGCCGCACTGAAGTCGAACAAAATAGCTCCCACAATCTTTTTATCATCAATTTCTCTCAACAAATCATCAGTAATTTGTGTAAGTGCCCTGCTTGTTGAATGTCCTTCCCTATAAGCGTGCTGAAAGTCTGTTGTCAATTTGGTTACAGTAAAATAGAAATGTATCTGGTCAAACACAATTTTATCCAAAAGTTTACTAAGGGTTGTGTTACGAGAATTATGTTCTCAATGTTCATAACCCAATTCAATTAAACTACTCAGTCTGTAACCCAGGATTTGTAAGATACTGGTCAAATGAAACAGACGGAGGCCCAGCTAAAATAGTCCAAAAGGTTTATTCACGAGAGCGCTGGTTAGTTGTACAAAACCATTCATTTTATACTGGCTTCTTACGCACACACTTTCACACACAAACATTAGGTATCCTACACACACACTGTCCTACTACCCAGCCAACAAAGATTAGGGGAGGCCATGAGAATCACTCCCCGTTCTACCTCAAGATAGGGAGACCGTGGGAAGTACTTCCCGTTCTTTCCCCAATCTCTCAGAGGCCCTAGCCAGGTCGGCACCGAATTCTGCTTAGACAGTCTGTTTTTAAGATACTATAAAGACATATTGTACAGTTATATTGTTTTACCCTAATTCTGACTGATTTGTCTGCTATTTGAGGCAGTAGTGGAGGGTTTCTGCCTGGTTTTGATCTCCTGGAGGGCCAGGCTGGCTGGATGGATTCTGGCTTTTATACAGGTCCTTGTAGAACAGTCATGGTCTGTGGAATACAGTTCGCTATTCTTCCAGTTAGTTTATCAGTTGGCTTTTAAAGTTCTTGGTTTATTTTGAGTAGTTCTGTAACATGCCAGTCTCTGGTAGGAAATGGGATAAGAAATACTGCTGCAGCAAGAGACGGGGATGTTGTTGGCAAAAACTTGGTAAAATCATGATAAAACACTACCAGTCTAGTTCAAATACAAGCTACGAGATATAGAAGTAATAGTATCTTGTCTACAGGATAAGGAATAGTATGTCAAAAGGTCAGTTAAAACATCAGAAATTCAGCATTGAATTAGGAATTAAAATACTAATTTAATAGGATATCTATGGTTTGTTGCTCCAGGGTTCTTCCAGAATCATCACTGTGCTCTCAGCTCTACCTCCCTGGATCCATTATCTCCCTCTCACACAGCTGGCTCTCTTCTCCTCTCCATCTCCGTGCTGTAGAGAGCACACTCAGGCAGGGTTGGATAGGTTACTATCTAAATGTAATAAGTTAGTTACATGTCCAAAATTGTAATTCAGTAATGTAACTTTGGGATTAGCCAAACTCAGTAACGCAATCCAATTACTTTCCCCATAAGAGGCAGCCCCCCCTCTAATTCCTCTAATTCTCTCTCTCCCTCCTCTCCCGGAGGAACTGAGCCCTAGGACCATGCTTCAGGACTACCTGGCCTGATGACTCCTGGCTGCCCACAACCCACCTGGTTGTGCTGTTGTTCCAGTTTCAACTTTTCCGCTTGCTATGGAACCCTGACATGTTCACCGGACGTGCTACCTTGTCCCGGACCTGCTGTTTTCGACTCTCTCTCGACCTCTGAATGCTTGGGTATGAAAAGCCAACTGACATTTATTTCCGAGGTACCTGTTGTACCCTACAACCACTGTGATTATTATTTGACCCTGCTGGTCATCTATGAACATTTGAACATCTTGAAGAACAATCTTGCCATAATGGCCACGTACTCTTATTATCTCCACCCGGCACAGTCAGAAGAGGATTGGCCACCCCTCAGAGCCTGGTTGCTCTCTAGGTTTCTTCCTAGGCTCCTGCCTTTCTATGGAGTTCTTCCTAACCACCGTGCTTCTACATCTGCATTGCTTGCTGTTTTATACTGGGTTTCTGTATAAGCACTTAGTGTCATCTGCTGATGTTAAAAGGGCTTTATAAATACATTTGATTTGAAGAAGACAAAAAGGATCCATCAAAGAAATATGTTGTGTCATCAAAGTGGTCTCTGACTTGTGGTCAGACTCGCTCCTTTTTTCAATGCTGAATTGAATGTCATTGAGAAAACAGAAAGGTGTCAATGTCATCCAAGAAGTAATCATTTACACTAAAACAAAAATATAAACGCAACATGCAACAATTTCAAAGATTCTACTGAGTTACAATTCATATAAGGACATCAGTCAATTTAAATAAATTCATTAGGCCCTAATCTATCAATTTCCCATGACTGGGAATACAGATATGCATCTGTTGGTCAACGATACCTAAAAATAAATAAAAGTAGGGGCGTGGATCAGAAAACCAGTCAGTATCTGGTGTAACCACTATTTGCCTCATGTAGTGCGACATCTCCTTTGCATAGAGTTGAACAGGCTGTTTACTGTGGCCTGAGGAATGTGGAATCTTCAATGGCTGTGCGAAGTTGCAGGACATTCAGAGCATGCTCATAGGATGACATGTCTGGTGAGTATGCAGGCCATGGAATAACTGGGACATTTTCAGCTTCTAGGAATTGTCTACAGATCCTTGCCACATGTTTCAGCATGATAATGCACGGCCCCATGAGGTGAATGGCACAACAATGGGCC
The DNA here is from genome assembly GCF_023373465.1 of Oncorhynchus keta. Lineage (NCBI taxonomy): Eukaryota > Metazoa > Chordata > Actinopteri > Salmoniformes > Salmonidae > Oncorhynchus > Oncorhynchus keta. The sequence goes on from NC_068437.1 coordinate 35,894,084, forward strand.
TCAGGATCTCGTCACGGTATCCCTGTGCATTCAAATTGCAATCGATAAAATGCAATTGTGTTAATTGTCCGTAGCTTATGCTATCTCCAATCTGCCTGGTACAGTTGAAACCGGGATTCATCCATGAAGAGCACACTTCTCCAGCATGCCAGTGGCCATCGAAGGTGAGCATTTGCCCACTGAAGTCCGTTACAACGACAAACTGCAGTCAGGTCAAGACCCTGGTGAGGACGACAAACAGGCAGATGAGCTTCCCTGAGAGTTTCTGATAGTTTGTGCAGAAAATCTTCAGTTGTACAAACCCAATTTCATTAGCAGTCCAGGTGACTGGTCTCAGACGATGCTGCAGGTGAAGAAGCCGGATGTGGAGGTCCTGGACTGTCTTGGTTACACATGGTCTGTGGTTGTGAGGCGGCTTATAGTAGAGAAATTAACATTCAATTGTCTTGCAACAGCTCAGGTGGACATTCCTGCAGTTATCTTGCAAATTTCACACTCCCTCAAAACTTGAGACATCTGTAGCATTGTGTTGTGACACAACTGCACATTTTAGTTGCCTTTTTCCCCCAGCACAAGGTGCACCTGTGTTATAATGCGGTTTAATCTGCTTCCAAATATGCCACAGCTAATGGATTATCTTGACAAAGTAAAAATGCTCACTAACAGGGATGTAAACAAATGTGTTCACAACATTTTAAAGAAATAAGCTTTTTGTGCATATAGAAAATGTATTTTATTTCAGCTCATGAAACAGGTTGAATTTATATTTTTGTTCAGTGTAGTTTTTCCAAAAGTGTCTAATCTGATTACAATATTTTTTATGTTAAACTGATCATGTATTCCCCAACCCTGCCCTTTAGGGATCCATCTCAATTTCGCTTAACTTTGTCCTTGGTCTAGTTCTGGTTTGAGTCCCCTTTTTTGTTGTAGTTTTCCTCCACATGCAGTCTCCTGTTTGACTATCTGAATAATTTAGTATTTTGTCACCCATAAATACCCTCCTCTTTGTGAGATAAAGGGGAGAAATCTCTCTGCCAGTCGTTTCTGCCTCCCGAAAGAGTGATCACAAAAGCACTTGAGCCAGTGCAGCCCATAGCTGCTGGGGTCCTTTGGCCTAGCTGGCTGGCCACAAAGATTGTCTGTGTCTGTCCTCACCCTCAGTGTGGATGACCAATACACTGGTTGATACCCGGGGCACATCTGGGTCCTCATTTACAAAACGCATTCAGTTGTATAAATCACAAAAACTTTACATTTATAAAATTAACCATTTTAATTCAACATTAAATAAATTGAGTATTTTCATGTCAAGTTCAATGTATTGAAAATAAAATCGCAGCTTGGTGAGTATTTAAAACCTCTGTAGGACTGAGACAAACAGCATGGCTCACCACTGATGCTTGTGCTTGTCCCACAAACTAACTTAGTGCTGCCCCCTTCAACAAGGTTGACAAACTAGAGATAGGTAGCTAAAAAAACAGTTAATTAAAAGGTGTTAACATAAAGGGTTAGTGATAAGACACCAAGTATCATATTTGATCTTTATTCTGACTCCACCGCGTCTGCATTTTTCTTCTATGCATCTTTTTTTTAAACACACATCCAGGAATAAACAAATAAAAGAGAACAAAGACATTTGTCCTTCATAAACTCCATCTTAAAAAAAGTCCTACAACAAATATCACATACAAAAGACAAGTCTACAGAGGAACTCAGGACACATAGAGACAGTAAGTGAGCGGGAAGAAAGGGACAATAGGGGGGAGTGCCGTATTAGGAACAGGGGTAGTGTTATGACATATAGCTAGAGGGGAAATGCAATCCGAAAAGACAGTGTGGAAGTGCTGATGATGAAAAGTGATGCAGGCTACATTGGTAGTCTGGTGGTCCAGTCTGTTGGTACGTACAACCAACTCCTCTCTGTTTCTTTGTTCTCATACCAAAAGATAGTATGACATCAATAGAGGAGTTACAGCACATCCGCTGTATGGGGCCAGGCTAGTGCCTGAGCATTGTAGAGTGAAATGTTGGACTGTAGCTACGTGTGTTCTGAGTGAGGAGTGTTAAACAGAACACAGCAGGGTGAAAAAATATTTGGATAGTAGGATGGTCTAACAGATGGTAGAGGAGAAACATATAGTGAGAAATGGCAAAGATAACTGATAAACAGGGCATCTGCCATTACTGATGTATGCTACTGACGTTTAGCCTTCCACACCAACACCACAGGCAGAAATGAATCATAGACAGGTACCTTAACCCCACCAAGATCAAGGCTATAGAGATGTTTTATGATGAAAGCTGATTTAAAAAAAAAACCTTGTTTGCGCCAGTAAACTCTGTCAAAGTCAGACATGAAGGATCCGTTTGTTCTCCACATCAACGGACCATTTCTCCACATCATCATGAAGGGAAGGTTGAACCACGATCCTGCCTTTAAAAACAGGGTCTCCATGCCTGGCTTTGAAAGCCAGATCCTCCAACCCCACTACACACTCACTAATGATGATGATTAGCAGTACAGTGCTATGAACAGATACCTTGTCCCTGATACTGCACTCCGGATCTTAATACTCCTCTGGCATACTGTTTCTTCACAGAAGTTTCCACATCAATATACATACCAATGTGTCATATGTTAAATAAGAGGTATTGTCATCATAGTAGTTTCTTCTACTGCATACAGTATAGTACACACCACCATTCGTCCATCAATTGGCGTACACACACAAAGAACAGGAGCACAGGAATGGCTTTAGGAGCATTTAAATACAAACGTAACTTAAATTCCACCACAGCCAACTCATCTGGACATGATAGCTTTGAGAGGCTCACGTAACAATAGTTTGAAAGTCTTCAGACCATCTACAAGCAAGGGGGGATTGAAAGGATAGCAGGCCGTACAGTCATGCAATAGGGAGATAATGATGACTAAAAACAAAAAAGTAGCATGGGGATTGGTATTTCCTTAGAGAGAGACCTAATCCCCAGCCTGGTAGTGACTAGAGTGACGGACTCTGCTTGACATACAGTATCTTACAGAGCCATAGCCTCAGCTCCTCTACTGCAGAGATAGAGAGAGCAAACATTCACACTGGTAGTACACAACTGCATTCAGTCGGTCAATGCAATCAATAAAAGTTCAATGAGCAGTGATGAGCTCGTAATGGAGTTAACAGTTCCCTAGTCTGCAGCAGGTGGATAGGCTCCATAGTAGATTTTAAAAACTGTCCAAACTAACACCGCATTGATGTGCTAGTCGGAATTGGTTGCTAATTGGTTGAAAGCGGCACATGTATAACTACAACCAGAGTTTCCTAGCTTTGACTAGCACGTGAACGTGGCAAAAATAAAGCATTTACAAATTGCACTCGGTCGCCATGTCATTCCAAGGTCCTTATACATGTGATATTTACATTCATTAGTTAGTCTAGGATGGGATTTTTTTTTTAAAGAAAACAAATATAGTTCATTTAAAAACTGAAAGAAAATTGTTTCCACTAACTTGACATTATAATGCAAAGGCAGAAGACCACCAGTATCTGTTCTGTGATAAAGACATCACCTTTATTATCACAAGCACAAAAACTAAATCACCAAAGGTTTCTGGTTCACTGAGAAAGATTGGAGACAGCCACTGTGTGTCTGACAACCATCTGCCCCCTGCAGTTATAGTCTAGTCATGGTGGACACCTGCTTTTCCAAGCTGACTTTACAGTTCAGGGTGTGTGTGGTGTAGTGTAGTGTGGTGCAGAGAGGTTTAGTGTAGAGTGGTGTAGTGTACTGTATGTTGTAGACACAGGTTGCACCAGGAAGCCACAGCTTGGCCACCCCTCTGTTCACTCTTCCTATAGACTAGACCTGAACAGACAAAACCAGGTGGGACCAGGCCTGGCCTGGTTGTGTCTGGTCTGATGTGTTTATCTGAGCCTGGCTAGCGCAATTTGAGCCTGAAGGCTGAGATCTCCATGGGCTCCAGGCTGATGGAGGAGTCATTGGCCAGAGGGGGGCTGGAGTACATCAGGGACAGAGACACAGGCTGCAGCAGCTGGAGGTCAAGGTTACGGAACAGAGAAGACACACCCAGCTGGAGGAACAGACAAGGAGAGAGAGCGAGAGATGGATACAGTTTGTAAAAGAGAGGAGGTAGAAAGAGTGTATGAGAGAACAATTTGTCCAGTCACTCCTCATGTCTAACACAGAGAATAATCTTTCCAGACTGCTAGCATGACTCCCACTGCAGTGCTGTACGAGTCTGTGCAACACACTGTACTATCGCCCCAGTTGTATCTGTGGTGATCCATGCGTGTGTGTTGTTGAGGACCACTGACCTGTCCCTCGGAAGTGGTACAGTTGAATCCAGGGTTGGGGGTCTCCAGGTCACAGTCCAGACCCTTCCGATGCAGGATGAGGGCCGTGTAGGGAGACGGGGAGTGGGTGTCCTGCTACAAGTCACACAAACATATTAGCATCAATGGTTAGTACACAGAACCCTACATGTATTATATCTTCCATATACGTTCCACAAACAGGACAATTACTTCTTCACTTCTAGTTACCTGGTGCTGGACGCTGCGCAGGCTGAGCACGTGGAAGTCACAGGGCAGGGCCCCCGTAAGGGGGGCAAAGGTGTGCAAGGGAGGGATGCCACGCTTCTTGGGCAGCACAGGCAGCGCCAGCACCTCGTGGTTGAGGATGGCCGAGGTCATGTGACTAAGTAGGGAGGGGAAGCTGGTTGGTCTGCTGTCCACCACCTGGGAGGCAGGAAGACAGATTTCAACACAGGTCAAATCTGATAACTAACCCCCATCCCACCCTGATTAGCTTCAACAGTCAACACAGCAGGGAAACTGCAGGGCTGAAAACAATTATTTGCATTTTAAGCGCATATCCAATTCCAGGATTTCTTGCAATGCTGCTACGGCAGGCTTTATAGCTATAGGGTACAGGGCAGCTAAACACAGGTTAAACTAGAAGGTAAGAACAGCTATAACAGATTATATAGACAGACGGCCACGGCTGGGTATCTAGTGACCTCGCTGTTGCCATGGCAACTTTACCTCTTGAGCTCCGCCTCTCAGGGCGAAGGAGACGAGAGAGTGAAACATGGAGAGTTTGGCAAAGAAGCCATCATGCTGAGTGCAATGGAGAAGGAGACCGAGAGAGATGACAAAAATAAATAGAGGGGAGTGACAAATAAAGAATGGAGACATGGGTTAAAGAGCGTAGCATGAGAGATTAAGACATTTGAGACACACCGAGAACTAGTCCCGGCTCACCCACTGTTTCCCCCCAGACTAGATTGTGTTTATTTGCTTGAATATGACACCTAAACTAACTCCCATCTGAGGATTTTAGACTGACTGACCTTGTTGCCAGTGGACCTCCTGTCCAGTAGGAGGCGGAAGCGGTTGGCCGTCTTCTTGTTGTCCTTCAGGCCCTGGCCACGGTTATCATCCTGCATCAGCCGCCGGTCCAGAATCACCTCCAACTGGCCTGAGGGAGGGAAAAGCAGAGATATGCATATATAGCTCCATCATAGAGATCGATAGGGGAGTCTAGATACTGGATAGAACCAGTTTTAGCATGGATATTGTCATTGAGGACTTCCACCATGTTAAAGTAGTCAACTAGGTGGGGATTCCTATGGGTTGGGAGCAACCAGCCAATAAAATCAGAGCACTTCAAATTGAGTTGCCTATAGTTTGTAAATGGCTTTAAGCTATTTCACCACCATCTAGTGGCCACAATAAACGAATGACAATATTTGGTTCAGGACACCAGCACTTTCCCCCCCCCAACACAAACACAGAAGAGAATGTACTACTTTAAAATGGAGATAGTCTCAATGGCACTGCCAAAAATGGTGGATAAATGAAGATAGTTCACTCAGGCCGTTTACCATTGGAAAGAAATGTTGGGTCTACTTAACTGGGTGTCTCCCATGAACACCAATGCAATACCAGTTGGGTCTGGTCTACTTAGTTAATTGACTTTCCTTGAACCAGATACCATATTGGCACAGATACAAAGATGAGTCCTCCATTATCTCTCTGAGCTCCATAGAAATAAACATAGATAACATTGCAAAGGCAAACAGCAGAGAAGTCACCACATTTCAGTAAATGAAAAAGGAAAAACTTCTACCAGTTCCCTCTTAATTGGCCCCCCAATGGTGGAACAAACTCCCTCACGACGCCAGGACAGCGGAGTCAATCACCACCTTCCGGAGACCCTCTTAATGAAAACTTATAAAAGATTATGAGTGGCTGTTCCACTATGTCATAAGGTGTATGATAAGTCGCTCTGGATAAACTAAATGACTTAAATGTAAATGTAAATGTAATGAAAACTTATTTAGAGATATAAGAGATAGAAAACTTCAGGAACACTAAGGTGTTAAGAAAAATAACGTATGAGTTGTCCATCCCTACCGCCCTCTAGGTTGGTGACACCCAGGGCCTGGGCAGAGTGCAGGGTGAGGCGGAGATGGCTGTCCTGGATGTAGGCCTGGCTGGGCATGGGGTAGAAGTTGGCTTGCAAGGTGAGCTTCAGGAAGTGGTGCCGGGGCTGCATCTGTGGAAACATTACAATATTAAGGTACATGTTGAAGCCAAAGGTCAGACACTCCAGCGTAAAGTGTGCGTTGTGGTCTGACCTGGAATCCGTTGAGGTCTGTGTAGAAGGTGTCGTCATTCTCGATGTCCGTGTCCAGACGCATGGCCAGCTCTTTGTTAGACTGTTCTCTGATGTCCACCATGGTGGTGACATCCAGGGACAGACCGTCCACACCTGGCACATTGTGTATGCGAATGGTCTGACGGAAGTGCTGGTACATAGCCACTACCTCAGAGAAGAGAGGGCCCTCCACCACACGCACCACTGGAGGCTCCTTCTGACTGTAGGGCTGAGACGGAGAAACAGAGACAGTGTGTTTCTGTAATGGATTGATGCAGGGTAGACTGATCATAAAACATTATACAGTTAAAAAATATGTTTTATTGTCACATACACCGGATAGGTACAGTGAAATGTGTTGATGTACAGGGTCAGCCATAATAGTATGACGCCTCTGGAGCAAATTAGGGTTAAGTGCCTTGCTCAATAGCACAGACTGCTCCAACTGCTCTTAAATGCAATTAAAACTAAATACATAATAATAATAATAATATATGCCATTTAGCAGACGCTTTTATCCAAAGCGACTTACAGTCATGTGTGCATACATTCTACAATCGCTGCCCGCACCTGCCCATCCGTCCAGCATCACTACTCTGGACGGTTCTGACTTAGAATATGTGGACAACTACAAATACCTAGGTGTCTGGTTAGACTGTAAACTCTCCTTCCAGACTCACATTAAACATCTCCAATCCCAAATTAAATATAGAATCTGCTTCCTATTTCTCAACAAAGCATCCTTCACTCATGTTGCCAAACATACCCTCGTAAAACTGACCATCCTACTGCTCGATGTCATTTACAAAATAGCCTCCAACACTCTACTCAGCAAAATTGGATGCAGTCTATCACAGTGCCATCCGTTTTGTCACCAAAGCCCCATATACTACCTACCACTGCGACCTGTATGCTCTCGTTGGCTGGCCCTCGCTTCATACTCATCATCTGGTCACAACTTGCAGGCTTGTTTTCGAGTTGCTGTGCGTTTTGTTGCCAACCTATTTTGCTACCTGACAACTTTACGGTTTTCACTTTTTAATTACCGTTCATATATTTATTTATTTTTTCCTCAACTTTTTCACTCCGGACGCTTTATCTGGACACGATTCGTCAGGACCTCCAACAGCCGAAGTTAAGTAGTAACATTAACATGATGCCTTCTAATTGTAGTTGCTGTACTCGCCTTACGGCGAGGATAGCTGTGCTACAAGCCCAGCTTCAGACGCAGTCGTTAGGCAAGGGTAATTTCAGTGTAGGAAAGGATGAAACAGCGTCTGTGCCAGCAGTAAGTACAGATAGTAGTATAAATCCCCTGGCACAGTCCCCGCAGCCGGACAACTTTCTCACGGTTTCTGGAAGGAAATGCTGTAGGAATTCTCAGCCGGTGTCGCTCATTCAGCCGAAAGAAACTTTCAACCGGTTTTCCCCATTAAGTAGCGAGTCGGAGTCAGAGGCCGAGTCTTCTCTGGTCTCTACTCCTCCCGTTACGGGGTCTGAGACGCCGAAGCTTCCCACCATTAGCTCTGACAAATTGAAAACTCTATAGTCATTAGCGACTCCATTACCCGCAGTATTAGACTTAAAACGAATCATCCAGCGATCATACACTGTTTACCATGGGGCAGGGCTACCGACGTTAAGGCTAATCTGAAGATGGTGCTGGCTAAAGCTAAAACTGGCGAGTGTAGAGAGTATAGAGATATTGTTATCCACGTCGGCACCAACGATGTTAGGATGAAACAGTCAGAGATCACCAAGCGCAACATAGCTTCAACGTGTAAATAAGCTAGAAAGATGTGTCGGCATCGAGTAATTGTCTCTGGCCCCCTCCCAGTTATGAGGAGTGATGAGCTCTACAGCAGTCTCACAACTCAATCGCTGGTTGAAAACTGTTTTCTGCCCCTCCCAAAAGATAGAATTTGTAGATAACTGGCCCTCTTTCTGGGACTCGCCCACAAACAGGACCAAGCCTGACCTGCTGAGGAGTAACGGACTCCATCCTAGCTGGAGGGGTGCTCTCATCTTATCTACCAACATAGACAGGGCTCTAGCTCTACAATGAAATAGGGTGCAGGCTGTTAGCCAGCCTGCCAGCATAGTGGAGTCTGCCACCATAATGGAGTCTGCCACCAGCACAGTCAGTGTAGTCAGCTCAGCTATCACCATTGAGACCGTGTCTGTGCCTCGACCTCGGTTGGGCAAAACTAAACATGGCGGTGTTCGCCTTAGCAATCTCACTAAGATAAAGACCACCTCCATTCCAGTCATTACTGAAAGAGATCATGATACCTCAAATCTCAAAATAGGGCTACTTAATGTTAGATCCCTTACTTCAAAGGCAATTATAGTCAATGAACTAATCACTGATCATAATCTTGATGTGATTGGCCTGACTGAAACATGGCTTAAGCCTGATGAATTTACTGTTTTAAATGAGGCCTCACCTCCTGGCTACACTAGTGACCATATCCCCCGTGCATCCCGCAAAGGCGGAGGTGTTGCTAACATTTACGATAGCAAATTTACATTAGTCATGAAATCTATGCAGCCTACTCAATCACTTTTTATAGCTACTGTTTACAGGCCTCCTGGGCCATATACAGCGTTTCTCACTGAGTTCCCTGAATTCCTATCGGACCTTGTAGTCATAGCAGATAATATTCTAATCTTTGGTGACTTTAATATTCACATGGTAAAGTCCACAGACTCACTCCAAAAGGCTTTCGGAGCCATCATCGACTCAGTGGGTTTTGTCCAACATGTCTCTGGACCCACTCACTGTCACAGTCATACGCAGGACCTAGTTTTGTCCCATGGAATAAATGTTGTGGATCTTAATGTTTTTCCTCATAATCCTGGACTATCGGACCACCATTTTATTACGTTTGCAATTGCAACAAATAATCTGCTCAGACCCCAACCAAGGACCATCAAAAGTCGTGCTATAAATTCACAGACAACACAAAGATTCCTTGATGCCCTTCCAGACTCCCTCTGCCTACCCAAGGACGCCAGAGGACAAAAAAATCAGTTAACCACCTAACTGAGGATCTCGATTTAACCTTGCGCAATACTCTAGATGCAGTTGCACCTAAAAACTAAAAACATTTCTCATAAGAAACTAGCTCCCTGGTACACAGAAAATACCCGAGCTCTGAAGCAAGCTTCCAGAAAATTGGAACGGAAATGGCGCCACACCAAACTGGAAGTGTTCCGACTAGCTTGGAAAGACGGTACCGTGCAGTACCGAAGAGCCCTTACTGCTGCTCGATCATCCTATTTTTCTAACTTAATTGAGGAAAATAAGAACAATCCGAAATTCCTTTTTGATACTGTCGCAAAGCTAACTAAAAAGCAGCATTCCCCAAGAGAGGATGACTTTCACTTTAGCAGTGATAAATTCATGAACTTCTTTGAGGAAAAGATTATGATTATTAGAAAGCAAATTACGGACTCCTCTTTAAACCTGCGTATTCTTCCAAACCTCAGTTGTCCTGAGTCTGCACAACTCTGCCAGGAACTAGGATCAAGAGAGACGCTCAAGTGTTTTAGTACTATATCTCTTGACACAATGATGAAAATAATCATGGCCTCTAAACCTTCAAGCTGCATACTGGACCCTATTCCAACTAAACTACTGAAAGAGCTGCTTCCTGTGCTTGGCCCTCCTATGTTGAACATAATAAACGGCTCTCTATCCACTGGATGTGTACCAAACTCACTAAAAGTGGCAGTAATAAAGCCTCTCTTGAAAAAGCCAAACCTTGACCCAGAAAATATAAAAAACTATCGGCCTATATATCGAATCTTCCATTCCTCTCAAAAATTTTAGAGAAGGCTGTTGCGCAGCAACTCACTGCCTTCCTGAAGACAAACAATGTATACGAAATGCTTCAGTCTGGTTTTAGACCCCATCGTAGCACTGAGACGGCACTTGTGAAGGTGGTAAATTACATTTTAATGGCATCGGACCGAGGCTCTGCATCTGTCCTTGTGCTCCTAGACCTTAGTGCTGCTTTTGATACCATCGATCACCACATTCTTTTGGAGAGATTGGAAACCCAAATTGGTCTACACGGACATGTTCTGGCCTGGTTTAGATCTTATCTGTCGGAAAGATATCAGTTTGTCTCTGTGAATGGTTTGTCCTCTGACAAATCAACTGTAAATTTCGGTGTTCCTCAAGGTTCCGTTTTAGGACCACTATTGTTTTCACTATACATTTTACCTCTTGGGGATGTTATTCGAAAACATAATGTTAACTTTCACTGCTATGCGGATGACACACAGCTGTACATTTCAATGAAACATGGTGAAGCCCCAAAATTGCCCTCGCTACAAGCATGTGTTTCAGACAAAAGGAAGTGGATGGCTGCAAACTTTCTACTATTAAACTCGGACAACAGAGATGCTTGTTCTAGGTCCCAAGAAACAAAGAGATCTTCTGTTGAATCTGACAATTAATCTTAATGGTTGTACAGTCGTCTCAAATAAAACTGTGAAGGACCTCGGCGTTACTCTGGACCCTGATCTCTCTTTTGAAGAACATATCAAGACCATTTCGAGGACAGCTTTTTTCCATCTACGTAATATTGCAAAAATCAGAAACTTTCTGTCCAAAAATGATGCAGAAAAATTAATCCATGCTTTTGTCACTTCTAGGTTAGACTACTGCAATGCTCTACTTTCCGGCTACCCGGATAAAGCACTAAATACACTTCAGTTAGTGCTAAATACGGCTGCTAGAATCCTGACTAGAACCAAAAAATTTGATCATATTACTCCAGTGCTAGCCTCTCTACACTGGCTTCCTGTCAAAGCAAGGGCTAATTTCAAGGTTTTACTGCTAACCTACAAAGCATTACATGGGCTTGCTCCTACCTATCTCTCTGATTTGGTCCTGCCGTACATACCTACACGTACGCTACGGTCACAAGACGCAGGCCTCCTAATTGTCCCTAGATTTTCTAAGTGAACAGCTGGAGGCAGGGCTTTCTCCTATAGAGCTCCATTTTTATGTAACGGTCTGCCTACCCATGTCAGAGACGCAAACTCGGTCTCAACCTTTAAGTCTTTACTGAAGACTCATCTCTTCAGTGGGTCATATGATTGAGTGTAGTCTGGCCCAGGAGTGGGAAGGTGAACGGAAAGGCTCTGGAGCAACGAACCGCCCTTGCTGTCTCTGCCTGGCCGGTTCCCCTCTTTCCACTGGGATTCTCTGCCTCTAACCCTATTACAGGGGCTGAGTCACTGGCTTACTGGGGCTCTCTCATGCCGTCCCTGCAGGGGGTGCGTCACCTGAGTGGGTTGATTCACTGTTGTGGTCATCCTGTCTGAGTTGGCGCCCCCCTTGGGTTGTGCCGTGGCGGAGATCGTTGTGGGCTATACTCAGCCTTGTCTCAGGATGGTAGTTGGTGGTTGAAGATATCCCTCTAGTGGTGTGGGGGCTGTGCTTTGGCAAAGTGGGTGGGGTTATATCCTTCCTGTTTGGCCCTGTCCGGGGGTGTCCTCGGATGGGGCCACAGTGTCTCCTGACCCCTCCTGTCTCAGCCTCCAGTATTTATACTGGAGTATTTATACTGCAGTAGTTTGTGTCGGGGGGCTAGGGTCAGTTTGTTATATCTGGAGTACTTCTCCTGTCCTATTCGGTGTCCTGTGTGAATCTAAGTGTGCGTTCTCTAATTCTCTCTTTCTTTCTTTCTCTCTCTCGGAGGACCTGAGCCCTAGGACCATGCCCCAGGACTACCTGACATGATGACTCCTTGCTGTCCCCAGTCCACCTGGCCATGCTGCTGCTCTAGTTTCAACTGACCTGAGCCCTAGGACCATGCCCCAGGACTACCTGACATGATGACTCCTTGCTGTCCCCAGTCCACCTGGCCATGCTGCTGCTCCAGTTTCAACTGTTCTGCCTTACTATTATTTGACCATGCTGGTCATTTATGAACATTTGAACATCTTGGCCATGTTCTGTTATAATCTCCACCCGGCACAGCCAGAAGAGGACTGGCCACCCCACATATGCTCTCTCTAATTCTCTCTTTCTTTCTCTCTCTCTAAGGACCTGAGCCCAAGGACCGTGCCCCAGGACGACCTGACATGATGACTCCTTGCTGTCCCCAGTCCACCTGACTGTGCTGCTGCTCCAGTTTCAACTGTTCTGCCTTATTATTATTCGACCATGCTGGTCATTTATGAACATTTGAACATCTTGGCCATGTTCTGTTATAATCTCCACCCGGCACAGCCAGAAGAGGACTGGCCACCCCACATAGCCTGGTTCCTCTCTAGGTTTCTTCCTAGGTTTTGGCCTTACGAGGGAGTTTTTCCTAGCCACCGTGCTTCTACACCTGCATTGTTTGCTGTTTGGAGTTTTAGGCTGGGTTTCTGTACAGCACTTTGAGATATCAGCTGATGTACGAAGGGATATATAAATACATTTGATTTGATTTGATTTGAAACCCACTGGTTCCAGGTCATCTACAAGTTTCTGGTAGGTAAAGCCCCACCTTATCTCAGCTCACTGGTCACCATAGCAGCACCCACCTGTAGCACGCGCTCCAGCAGGTATATCTCACTGGTCACCCCCAAAGTCAATTTCTCCTTTGGCCGCCTTTCCTTCCAGTTCTCTGCTGCCAATGACTGGAACGAACTGCAAAAATCTCTGAAGCAAGAGACTCTTACCTCCCTCACTAGCTTTAAGCACCAGCTGTCAGAGCAGCTCACCGATCATTGCACATAGCTCATCTGTAAATAGCCCATCTAATCTACCTCATCCCCATACTGTATGTATATATCTTGCTCCTTTATACCCCATTATCTCAACTTGCACATTTATCTTCTGCACATCCTACCATTCCAGTGTTTAATCGTTACATTGTAATTAATTTGCCACCATAGACTATTTATTGCCTTACCTCTCTTATCCTACCTCATTTGCACATGCTGTTTATAGAGTTTCCTACTGTATTATTGATTTTATGTTTATTTATTCCATGTGTAACTCTGTGTTGTTGTATGTGTCGAACTGCTTTGCTTTATCTTGGCCAGGTCGCAGTTGCAAATGAGCTACCTGACGCTCTAGGACAGATGGGGGGGGGGGAGGCTCACCTTAGCCTTCCCATCAGGCAGGAAGAGGTAAGCCCCACTCTTGTCCTTTGATGACCGAGTGCCGTACGTCACAAACTGGAGCTGAACCTTGACCTCCTGGGGGTCGTCTTTACGATGGATACTCTGATGGACCAAGCGAGAGAGACAGAGACAGAGAGAATTATACATTACACTTCAACCAAATTAGTCTGTGCTGCTTATTTGGAATTCAGCAAATGATCAATGGCCTTGGGTTAATTTTATAATTTTAGCCAAAGCGTTTAGGCTGACTTCCATATCAGTCAATCGGTTAGAGACACAGAGTAGTCCGTGGCTGCATCCGCAATGGCAGCCTAGGGCTCTGGCAAAAAATAGTGCACCATATGTGAAACGGGGTGCCATTTCGGCCACAAGCCTCTTCCACTCCACATACATCCAGCAGGCCAGTGGTTCCAGAGAAGCCCAGTGTAAGGGACTGGGTGGAGATGTAGAAGAGCTGTGGGTCTGCTGTCTGGGAGCGCAATTGGAAGGGGTCCACGGCGTGGGCAGTCTGCCCCTGACCAGACAGCCTCAGCAGTATCTCAGAGCACAGCGTCATGGGGGTATCAGCAGAGTCATACAGGTGGAACACAGCCAGGCCCAGGGCAGGCAGACGCACCATGAAGGAGGCCTGCAGACAGGAGAGAACACAGTTAAAACACACACACACGGCAGACACTCATGCTACACATAATATATCAACGCATCTGTCAACTGAAGTACCACACAATGTACATTAAATAGTCACTGGGAGCGCCACATATTAAACCAGCAACCATACACACACACCTGGAAGCCCTCTACGCTCATCTGGCTAGCAGAGCTCCACTGGGCACTGAGCTGTACAGGGAGGATCTGTCCATTCTCTGTGAGCTCCCGGACCCTGACAGAGTTCACCAACACTGTCATCACACACAGCCTGTCCTGCTCCACTGGGTTGAACAGCACCAGGTACCTAACAGAGAGAGACAGGGGGAGATCAGTCAAACACTCCACCCATGAGAGACTGTACTGAGGCAGAGGGGAAGAGAGGGTTACCTAGGTCCTGATTGGTCCAGTTCGATAAGGGTGCGCTGGGGCAGGGAGTCTTGGGTGGCATGCCTATCATCCTATAGTCACAAACACAGAAGTATAAAGTGCCTTGAGAAAGTATTCGCACCCTTTGACTTTTTCCACATTTTGTTGAGTTACAGCCTGAATTTAAAATGGATTAAATGGAGATTGTGTCACTGGCCCACACACAACTGCATAATGTAAAAGCGGAATTATATTTTCAGAAATGAATAAAAAATGAAAAAAATGAAACGTCTTAAGTCAGTAAGTATTCAACTCTTTTGACATGGCAAGCCTAAATAAGTTCAGGAGTAAACTTTTGCGTAACATGTTGCATAACAAGTCGCATGGGGTTGTGTTTAACATTACTTTTGAAAGACTACCTCATCTCTGTACCCCACACATACAATTATCTGTAAGGTCACTCAGTCGAGCAGTGAATGTCAAAGATATACTTAACCACAAAGACAAGGGAGGTTTTCCAACGCTTCACAAAGAAGGAAAGATATCGGTAGATGGGTAAAACCAAAAAGCCGATATTGAATATCCCTTTGATCATGGTGCCGTTATTAATTACACTTTGGATGGTGAATCAATACACCCAGTCACTACAAAGATACAGGCGTCCTTCCTAACTCAGTTGCAGGAGAGGAGGGAAACCGCTCAGGGATTTTCCCATGAGGCCAGTGTGACTTCAAAACAGCGACAGAGTTTAATGGCTGTCATAGCAGAAAACTGAGTCTGGAGAGTTACTCCACAACACTAACCTAAATGACAGAGTGAAAAGGAAGCCTGTACAGAATACAAATATTCCAAACCATGCATCCTGTTTGCAATAAGGCACTAAAGTACAACTGCAAAAAATGCAACAAAGAAATTAACTTCATCTTGAATAAAAAGCATTACTCTAGTGACTCTTCTTATTAACTGTATGCAAGAAATTCCTTTGTGTTGTCTTAGGAATGCAGGATTGTGTGTTGATCTTGCCAACCCCCATTGTCTCACCTCTGAGAACCAGAGGTTACATCCTGTAGGTCCGATATCGGATTAGAGGTTAACTTCACAGTAATTCCATTGGTCAACAACTCTGTTTTTGAAATCCAAATAGGTTCAATGCTTACACTATAAAAAGGATATTAGATTCTGTTTGTTCCTGACTTTCTGTGGTGATATACCTACCATGTCTTACCCTCTTCCTCTTCCCATGGTTTCTTTGTCTCGCTCGCTCTCTCTCTCTCTCTGACCATGCTTAGAATACTGCCTTATAATGCTTTGTAACTTAACATTATGCAAGGCATAAGCTTATCATTCATTTTCTAAAGTAATTAAATACACCTGTATTTAGAATTCCATTCTCAGACATTTCTTCAATGCCTATTACTCTAACTATAGTCTCTTGCATATTGCTATTTATCTTATGGAGTCACATTTTAATAGGATAATTGCTTAATCTTATTACAAGTCGCATGTGAGGTATTTATAATATCATATATACACACACACGTCAAATACTGTATTACGACACTACAACAACTGAATTTTTATCTACCAAGACTGCCACTATTGACTCTTCCCTATGTGGGCAATCCTCAACGGACGGCTTAGCTGCTTTAGGGAAGAACCAACAGTTGCAGACTTAAATTGTGTTGGAGTAAGATGTTTGAGAGCTAGTGCTGTGACTGTGAGATCCGCACTTGCGCATGGCTTCCTGCTTGTGCATGTCGGCACTCTCCCACCACTTGGCGAAGAAGGAGATCTCAGACCAAATGAACTTCCTGCGTGGGTCCTCAGTCAGCTTGACCAGCATGTTGTTGAAGATGTGCTGCGTCTGATCTGTGTAGTACTTATCAAATGTCTTGATCCAGCCTGTCGGGACAGGAGATCGCAGCACAGAGGTGATGAGCACAACAACCCAGATCAGGAGGAACAGGGTCCTCTTCAGTTTGACTGGCACGGACACGCAGCAAAACAATTTAAAATGAAAAGAGGAATCCCTTAAAGGAAAAGTTCAAGTAATAAGCTACCTCCCCATTTCAAAACATTTGTGTCTATGAAATATAACCCAGGACCTTGGTTTGAGGGTAGGTCAGTTTCAGACATAAATAGAAGATGAACAGTAAAGAGTGAATCTACACCCTAACAGACAGTACTGTACTATTTCTTATCATGTATTTTGCCATGTCAAGGAGGGGTAAAAGCAGGACAGTGGTACAGTACCAAACACAACATAGCGGTGAAGTATTACAAATAACTCTCGTTTTATTATTTAAACAGAACAGTAACAATGAACCACCTTGAATGTATTGTCAGAGGCTGAGAAACAAGCAGACTATGAATCTCTCAGAAAGGAGAGAAGTTGATGACTCTACAATACATAAACAGTGCAGCCTACCACTAACTAATCTATAGAGCAATATGCTCACTGTAGACTAAAGTGGTCTCTCAGGGGTCTCCACAGACCCAGGACAAGCTGTGAACATTTACTCAGTGACACCTTGGTAAAGAGCAAAGTCTATCCTAATTAAATGGAACCATAATGAATGGCTATTCCTGCTACTGAATTACAAAACTTGACAGTTTCTTCCAAAGTCAACAACTGTCAAGTTAGCTAGCTGGCCTTGCATTGGCTGTACACAAATGTAATGGAACTGTTGGTCTCTGGCTAAAATCAAATCTTGTGCTAATACACAGCCGTTCTTATCTAAAGAATAACTAAGACGTTGGAATTCTAATGTCATTCCAGTCATTTGCTTAATATTGCAGGTGATAACTCAATCAATGTTTCGTTTTTTGCTTAATATATATATAAAATATATTAAGAAAATATTTTATTAACTTTTTTGTTTCCTTAGAAATTGGCCTTCCGTCGTCTTTTGCTACAATGTGCCCTGAAGTACCCAGTTTAGAGCCATGTCTCACCTGGGTCGTTGTGGGAGTGAGGGACCACAAACACCTGCAGCGGTTCATTGTCCCACGCCCCAGGCTCATAGGTGATCTCAAAGCCCTGTTTCCACACACCCCCGTCAACATTGTCAAACTTCAACAGGGAGTATATGTCTAGCATCTGGAAGGCAACAGACCAAAGTTAGCTAAACTTAACTCTGCTTTGCGTTTAGAACAGAGGCAAATCACATGATATCTGTAACCTCACCTTAAACCTGCCACATAGACAAGAGACAGCATGTTAACAATTACACACACGCCTACTGATGGCCAACAGAACAACAGAGTTCCTCCGAGACGAGACAGTCCCTGGTTGCTGGTCACCTGCAGGTCGGTATGTCTGCGTCGACCCTGGGAGAACTGGCAGTCCTGGGGCTTGACGGAGAGAAAGGTGGGGCTTCCATCAAAGGGCAGGACCCAGGAAACATTGGCACTACGGAAGGGCAGCTTTCCGCTGGGGGACACAGCGCCAGAGTCGGTCAGCTCCAGAACAGAGTCCTTGATGTGGCTGATGATCTGGTGGTTCTCCTCCAGTAGCTGCGCTAGCTGTTCTATGCGGTTCTGCAGAACAGAGATTTGGCTCTAGAACACAGGAGGAAAAGGACCGGGGGGGGATGGGGATGAACGTCACAGGAGGTGCTAAACAGGACTAGCTAGCCTATATGGATGGATTTTTGCACCAACTATCTTGCACTGAGTCGACGCACACACACTGGACTCTACCCACACATACTTACACCGACACCAAAACACATGCATACTTACACCAGACATGTTCACACTTCCTGTGCTGCTGCTACTAGCTATCCTGTTGCCTATTCACTTTAGCCCTACCTACAGTAGCAGTCAAATTATTGGGCAAACCTACTCATTCAAGGGTTTTTTATTTTCACTGTTTTCTACATTGTTGAATAATAGTGAAGACATAAAAACTATGAAATAACACACCTGGAATAATGATGTAACCAAAAAAGTTAAACATGTTAAACATATTCTTCAAAGTATCCACCTTTTGCCTTGATGACAGCTTTGCACACTCTTGGCAATCTCTCAACTAGCTTCATGAGGAATGTTTTTCCAACAGTCTTGAAGGAGTTCCCACACGCTGAGCACTTGTTGGCTGCTTTTCCTTCACTCTGCTGTCCAACTCATCCCAAACCATCTCAATTGGGTTGAGGTTGGGTGATTATGGAGGCCAGGTCATCTGATGCAGCACTCCATCACACTCCTTCTTGGTCAAATAGCCCTTACAAAGCCTGGAGGTGTGTTATGGGTCATTGTCCTGTTGAAAAACAAATGATAGTAGGACTAGTGGGCTTATTTGAGCTGTTTTTGCTATAATATGGACTTGGTCTTTTGCCAAATGGGGCTATAATTTGTATACCACCCCTACCATGTCACAACACAACTGGATTGGCTAAAACGCATTAAGGAAAGAAATTCCACAAATGTAATTTTAACAAGCTACACCTGTTAATTGAAATGCATTCCAGGTGACTACCTCATGAAGCTGGTTGAGAGAATGCCAAGCGTGTGCAAATATGTCAAGGCAAAGGGTGCTACTTTTAAAGAATATACAATATAGTTAGATTTCAACACATTTTTGGTTGCTACTTGATCCCATATGTGTTATTTCATAGTTTAGATGTCTTCACTATTATTCTACAAAGTAGAAAATAGTAAAAAATTAAGAAAAACCCTGGAATGAGTAGGTGTGTCCAAACCTTTGACTTGTACTGTATGTGTACATAGTTACCTCAATTACCTCGTACTCCAGCACATCAACTCGGTACTGGTACTTCCTGTATATAGCCATGTTAATTTTACTCACTAGTAACTGTGTATTTATTCTACTTATATCTTTAGCTCTACATTGTTGGAAAAGGACCCGTAAGTAAGCATTTCACTGTTAGTGTACAGGTGTACACAAAGCATGTGAATTTTTTTTTTATTGTTTTATTTGACACTACTTCACAGTTCCATTACCAAAGGAAACACTGGTTGTGAAAATGCAGGTCCTTGTTCACTCAAGCTGTAGCAAATAGATAAATGAATGAATAAATAAATAAAATCAAAACAAAACTGAACAAAAATATAAAAACGCAACATGTAAAGTGTTGGTCCCATTTTTCATGAGCTGAAATAAAACATCCCAGAAATGTTCCATACACACTAAAAGCTCTCAAATTTTGTGCACACATTTGTTTACAACCCTGTTAGTGAGCATTTTCCTTTGTCAAGATAATCCATCCACCTGACAGGTGTGGCATATCAAAAAGCAAGTTAAACGGCATGATCATTACACAGGTGCACCTTGTGCTGGGGACAATAAAATGCCACTCTAAAATGTGCACTTTTGTCACATGCCACAGATGTCTCAAGTTTTGAGATAGCGTGCAATTGGCATGCTGACTGCAGGAATGACCACCAGAGCTGTTGCCATAGAATTTAATATTCATATTTGTTTTGCAGTATTTTCTGTAGAGCTGTCAATGTGGCAATTGGTTGGAATTATAACCCATAAATATACAGAACACAAATATAAAATGTAACAATTTCAAAAGAGAATTGGACGTTAATTTCCCTACCATAAGCCGCCTACAACGTTATTTTAGAGAGTTTGGCAGGCCCCGTGTATGGCGACGTGTGGGCGAGCAGTTTGCATATGTCAAATACCGTGACGAGTCCCTGAGGCCCATTGTGAGGCCCATTTTTTTAAAGGTATCTGCGACCAACTGATGCATATCTGTATTCCCAGTCATGTGATATCTATAGATTAGGGCCCAATGAATGTATTTCAATTAACGGATTTCCTGATATGAACTGTAACTCAGTAAAATCTTTGAAATTGCTGCATTAATATATTTGTGTTCTCTATATTTATGGATTCTAATTCAAGCCAATTTACACATCGACAGCTCTACAAACAAATACTGCAAAACAAGTTTGGGGTAACATGACTAAAATCCTGTCAGTAACAATCAAATCCAGCCCTCATTATACACACTGCTGCTGGACCAGGTCTGTAAACATAATCAATCACAAAGCTTTGTTGCTGCGAAGCAGTTCAGCTGTGGTGTTTGGGCCGCGACTCAACACAAGGTGTGTTTATGAAAATAACTGACTGCCTCTCAGGTTACAGTAAAAAATAAACATATAGACTAAAGATATGAATTATTCAAACATGTGTGCATCTCATAAATAAATGTTGTTAACATTTGTTAATTACAGCTTTGATGTAACTCAATATCAAAGGAAAGTTCACTAAACTGTTCAGAAGGTACTGCCTCTGGCTTTTAACGCCACAGTGAGATGTATCACAACATGGTGTTTGATTGCAGACAAGGATTTAGAGAATAACAAGCGATGCTATGTCTATAGGTAATGTCTTACCCGTGGGAAGTTCCCACCTCCGTTCTGTCACCTTGCAGGGTCGTGTTGGACCCTGTCCAACATCAGATACAGGGAAAGTATAGCCACACAGAATATGGCTCCTCCACACACCGTCACCTGCTTTTTCAGCTTCATCATTGAGCCCGTAGAAAAGCTTTTTTAGGAGAGAAAAAACAACTTTGACTTGTAGTATTTACCACCAAGACAGAGGGAAAAGGTCCTCAATGAGGACAGAGTGGAGCGCAGTCCATGGAGTGCAAAAAGTGCCCGGCTGGACCAGTGTCAGCAACGGTTCCCTTCCAACCTTGCCTGTGCTCCCCTAGACCTCCATTCACCAGAGCAGTCAAGGGTGGAACATTTCGCAGAGGAGGGGGGTGAAGAGGCAGTGAGGGACACAGGGTACTTAAATCAGCAGTAGCTGGCAAACAGTCTGTCAGCTCCGGCCAAACCACAGCCACCGCCGGGCTCCTTCAAAGTGGCCCTTGTGCTCAACCATCCAAACCTTTGAGATTGCGGAGGAGTGTGTCTGTGTGCATATATGTGTGTGTGCGATCCTTTGGTCCAGTCCAACTCCCACGACTGCGTCTAATCCTTCACCACAGCCACAGAGTCCCATTTCGCTCAGTTGGCCACCAGGGCAAAGCCATAACAGTAAGCACAGGGCTGCAGTGATGCAGAGAAACAGGGCTGAATGAGAGAGGGACTTGGCTACAGGTACCAGCAGCTTTTTAGATAGCTTTTTCGCTTGGCTTACAGCAAATCAGGACTTTGAATGTGACAAATGTCACTGCAATGCTCTCTGTGACAAAGCCAAAGCATACCAAGAGTGACAAAAAAAACAAGAGGTTGAGTTCCATTGGTCCCGTTTGCACAATGTTTAAATGATGTCCTAGGGTCCTTTTCTGAAGCTGGTGGGATAATCTCAGTTTAACGAGACATGGCAAAAAAACATATGTAATTCTGTTTTCCAGGCAACAGAATAATGCTCTTCAGCACTCAGTAACAGGCTGAATGTAAGTTTGTGGGAGAGAGAGAGTCACAGACAGATGATGATAAGTAAATGCATACCAAAAAACAAAACAACCAAGCTGAGGACAGTGGCAGGGATTTCAGAGCGCTAGCGAAGACAGGTGTTCCTTCTTACCTTAGCATGCAAATCCTGTATGATTTTAATCCTTTCAACTCACAGGATGTCAGTGATTTAGCCTTGCCAAGGGGATTTTTGATGATAAAACTCAACACTTGCTTAGGCTGGCTGCATAACAACTAAATGGGTCCCAATTCAAAAATATTTTTTGGGGGCCATCTGTGCATGATGATGACTCAAACTCTCATAGCATGGAAATGACAGGCTCCAGAGTGGTATTAGCAGTCCCAAAGTAACATGCTTTATGTTTTTAATACAAATGGAGATGATTTAGCCACTGACTGCCGATTCCCCTTCATCAATACCGAGATGATGGAAACCAATGTTGGTAAATATCCTTGTTTGTGGAAAAGTATAGTAACCTGTGAATGAAAACAGCAGCAATCAGTGAAGTGGAATAAAGCTCAATTGGTCATGATGATTTCCCAGTGTGTGGGTTAACGTTAGTGTAGCAGCAAGGACATGGCAACAAGCAAACCAGTATCAGTATATCAAGTTCTAGCTAGTTATAATCATTGTCTATTGTAATCGTTTAAAATCAGTTAGATAGTGTTAGGGTTGCGTAAATTCAAATCTGGTATCAGGATAAATATAACAATGAGTCACCGATTTTATACTATGTATTTTTTATTAGCTAAGTAATAAATGGCAAATGCAACTTTCGTATATACGGGCTCACTGTAATACCACGCAGGGCAGAACAGAGAACTGACTAGACGTATGTAAAACAGTATTCCAACCCGTCTGTTGGCCTATCACAGTAGAGGCTGGGCGTGGTTTAAACTTGCTCAGCCTATTGCAGGTGCTCAGGCGGGTCCCCGCCTCTTGGCGCTTCTTGGAGTCCTCCCTCCGTCGATGTATAGATCCTTACTGTTCTGGTATCGCAGCCTAGTTAGAACAGTTGCTCAGTTCCTGCTGTTGTGTTGTTCAGTATTTTTCCATCTCAGTTAAACCTCGTGATGACCACCCCTCCCTATCACAACTTTGTAAGATACAGCAAGTCACACCATGTGGTCAATATTGTTACATACAAACACAAGGACAAAGCATCTGCTGGGCTGTTATCTACCGTTTTGCAACATGCAGGTCACACCATGTTACTCAGTTCTTGTCACACACAAACAGGCAAGTAGCAAGCAGTTGTTTAATCTCATAATGATGCTCCAGTGCACAAATGCAGACACCTCACACAACCAACATCAGATAATATTTAATCATATATATCTAATGGCTATAATGTAAAATACAGGATCCAACAATCCCCCTTTTTCACACCCCCAAGGGTGTGAACAAAAATTCAGCTATGAATCATATAACAGTTACAAAGTTTAAAATACCTTCATGTCCTCCATTCGATCCCACTATGTACTAGATTGGCTACCAGCCACCTAGGAACTTAAAACCCTCATGTCAAAAGAGAACAGCTCATTTAAAAACAGAATAAAAGAAAATGGTGTCAAATTTAAGTCCCCCCTAGGGTGTCACTCATTATCCTTTATTTCAGCGGTCCCAACATAGCAATATGTTAACAGCATTTCATGAAAATAACAAAAAGTTTATTATTAATAAAACATTATTATTATTATTATTTTATTTTTTTTACAGAAAAACAGAAAAGAAAAATCAACCAAGAAAAAATAAAAATCAAGTGATATATGCTTTTGTCTCCCCCTTTTGACAAAAACAGGATAATACTTTATTGTTTATTGACATGTAAGATGTAGGATAAAACTTTCATCATGGAAAACAGAGTAAAGCAGAGCAAAGCATTATTATAAACCATCTGGTCCTCTCAGCTACTCCTATCCTGCACCAGTTGGGCTTCATGCCACCCAGGGACTCGAAACCTTCACAACAGGGAGAACAAACATACTGGAAAGAAAACCTATCATAACAAATGTATAACAAGGAACTGTAGTGGTGTAAAAATGTATTCTACTACCTCACCCACAGCATACCATGGGTCATCCTCAGTCAGTCCCATCCTCCCCTGAAAGCTTGATTCAGTATCAGCATCTCCAACTGGAGCATCAAGCAAAGGCATCATCATGCCTGAAGCCTTCACCACATCTGTAACAGACTTCTTAAAACACGGTATGATGCAAGCAGCACAACACATAAGCAATAACAAAAATACAAGTATTAGGGTCAGAAATCCAGTAACCACCATACCAGTGTACTTACCAAACCAGGCTCCCAACCAAGAGAACAGTCCAGACTCCTCCACCCCCACCATGGTCCTCATCTCAGCAGATAGTGCATCAAGCCCATTAAGGGCCTTAGATATACTACCATCTGGACTGGTGTTATTAGGAATATACGCGCAACATTGTTCATCAAACATCTTACAGACACCCCCCTGACTGGAAAGAAGCATATCCAAAGCAAGTCTATTCTGTCTGGCAACCCTAGATGTGGCCTCAAGCTGTTCAGACAGACCAGTAAGTGCATCACGGGACTAATTCACAAAACGCTGTTGATTATAGTAGATATAATTAATCCATGCAGTCTGTCTTGCATCCACTATGGCTGGACCCATAATAGGTAGTAAGTGCCAGAGTCCATCATTCCTACCCAGGGCCTGAAACGCATGAGGAACCCCCACTGGCACTCCCATCAGGTTAGTGTGTATGTCAACTACATCCTCTGTCCATGGAGCACTACGTCGATGTCTTCCATGGGATGGAATGTTTTCAGATACAGATACAGAACCCAACAGCTGTTCAGCAGTAACATCAACAATGGTCAGTGGAATTATCAAACTGGTCAGAGCACACGTACCTTGCCAGTCTCCTCTAAGAATGGGTCTCAGCACTCTTTTGGGTCCACAGATCCACCACACATCAGCCAGACCACTAGTTTGGTTTAGGCCTGTAACTGGCCAAGTGGAATTAATGGTTATGTTACTACTGCAATCAGCTTCAGGCAATCTTCCATAATCAATGCCATTACCTGTACCCGTGATGCAACTGTAATTGCCCCCATATGCCTTAACACCCCAAGGGGCCCGATGAGGAGGTACTGTAGGATACACAAGGCTCAAAGAGGAACAGAGAGTTGAATTGGGCTGAATCTGGTAAAAACCTCTCAGAATACACAACCACCCCTCCTCTCCTTCTCCTATAGCAAATGGGTGTGTAGCCAGAACAGGTCTAGCATGACCAATGTTTCATGTAACTCATGCAGTCCTTTATTTTCAGGATTTTAGCTGTGCACCTCATATAAGACAGCCACAAATTGTCCCTACCATCAAAACCAGTCTCCGTGCCTAATTGATCAATAGCTGAATAGTCTAACATTAATTACCTGAATGGGATTTTTAACACAGTGGTGGCAGGTTCGGTCCAGGGGTGGTAGAGGAGTGTGTCTGGCCCTGGTTCGTCTGGGACCTCTGGTTTTGGCAGCACCTTAACAGAAAACACACCCATCGTGTCTGTCCCGGTCCTTTGTAGTCTGAGGGTGTAAGTGCCTGCATCAGAGAGCTTAATAGTTTTGATGGTTAGTAGGATTTCATCACCTTTACAGAGTTCAACAGTGCTCCCAGGTTTTCCCCATATCATGGAAAACCTATCCAACTTTGTGAGATCCCCTATGCTATAAGGATACCCACTTCTCCAATCCCAGAACTGTCCCAAGTTGGTTATCATGTAATCCCCATGCGGACACCCTCCCAATTTAATATAATTTAATTGATAATTTTCGTCCACTTGTTCTGTAGACATACATTCAGCACTCCACGGGTCAGAACCTGGAATCTGCTGGTACCTCACCATCTATTTCCATCGATTTCTCCAGAGTCCTGGAAATAAGGCCTCATACACAGGGAATTAGACACCAGCCCCATAAAACTAAACAGTCACACAGGTGAATGTAGCCCATAATACAGTGATCATAATATTTTTTCCCATTTTCCGAACATACTTATCAAAACAATTAGTCAGAGAAGTATCCACCCCAGAGTTTTCTGCCAAACCGTGAGCCAGGGTGGTCAAACCAGCTGAGGCTTCGGGCACTGATTCGTCCGGAGCTGTGTTATTTGGGATGTAAGCACAAACATGGTCCCGATAATCACGCATACTTCTCCCTTTTCAGCCAATAACATATCTAATGCAATTCTATTCTGCCAAGCCACCAGGCTGGTTGCTTCAGTCTGTTCTGCAAAACCTTTAATAGCATCTCTGGTATAATTGTTAAAGCGCTGTTGATTATAATAAATATAATTAATCCAGTCCACGTCCGTGGAACCCCAATGTTATCAATGTATACTTTGTCCTTCCATACTGGGTGAGTGGATTCATATAGCCTTCTCTCTCCAAATGAGCCTATGACCTGTGTCCAAGATCAATATGGGAACCTGCACCGATATATGCCATAATGGCTCAGTGTCCTAGACTGCCATGTAGTTAGAGACTCCATTTTGGTCTACATAAAACTCCATTGAGAGATCCTTCCCAACCTCTACCCTAACTTCCTGTCTACCCAGATCTAGGGATCTCTTATGCTTATTTTGGAACAAAATCCTCATCGTCTAAACCATGGGTCAAATTACCACTCTCCGCATACTCAAGTATGTATCAGGAATATGTCACCCACGATAAGACAGCTCAGACGAACAGCTTCAATGTGAAACCCCACCCTTTCCCCGAGAACACATCACTTAGCAAGAGCCAGACACATCTTCACTTCTATGAACAAAAACAGGGGTGACAGGACAGGGAGGGTTACTTCATTCGAGAGATGGCCCCCGGAATTCTGTTAATTCCAGTTCTCCTCTCGAACACTGTTTATTGTCCGACGGCGTTAGATGTCTTACCCTCCCGCCGTGCGATATGAATCCGGGTAGCTCTTTCAGCTAGCTGTCACCAGGAGTCCTTGGTATGGTCCCCCCAACAAGCCTCTGGGACTGGATTGAGTGACTTCACCTGTAGTTCACATGTAATGCATAAAATCCTGGACATACAGGCTTGGTTAACAAACAGTTTCTCATATGTTTTATCTGATTATATCTTTAACTTCTATGCCTATTTGTTAGCTACATTTTTTAAAATTATTAGTTTCTTATCCAATAGGCCCCATCCTATCCTAGACCACAATTTACCCATCCCCCTTTTGATACCTGGCTCTGCCCAGGTAACAACCTTACGTACTCTAAATAATGACTTAGGTAAGATTAGTATATTATCCTTCTGTTCTGACATTATCATGTAGGAGCGCCCCTTTCATTTTCCACATGTCCAATTCTCCCTTTTGTCTCCACTCAGTAACTGTTATCTACACATTCTGTTATCTTTGCTCGTCCTGGCTCCCTTCTAAAACTTCTCCTCTCTGCTCTCCAACCTTCAAGGTCTCTGCAGTGCGGGGGAGGGCTCTTCGGTCTGCCTTTTCCCTTATCTGTCTGTAGCTCTTTTTCTCATGTTTCCACATTTTAACTAAATGTCTCACTGTTTGGCTTTATCTAAACTCATGGATTTTTTTTTTAGAAAAACTTGTCTATGGTGACGATTTCTATAGTCCTTATATAGGTTAATTAAACTCCACTATAATTAAGTTACCTTAAAAAAATAAATTACATTTTTAAAAACTTTTTTTATTTTTATTTAAAAAACAGTATTACCCATGACCACAAATTCATTATTCAAATGGCACCCCCCTGTGGCTGATCAGACCACCCGGGAGAGTCATGAAAGCAGGTCAAAGGTTACACCATCCCCCTACATTTGTGTTCCATACCATATTAGACATATTAAAGAACCCTTTATCCTTAAAATAAAATAAAAATTACTTGTGTAATTAAAACTCATAAAATAAAAAACTCATAAGGTTCCATATGTGAGCGTGCCTCTTTAAAAATATCATGTCTCTGGGAACATGGAAATCCCCTTAACCCAAACATTTACTACAAAAACAAAACCTAATAATTATGATAATCCCCTCAAACTCAAATAATTTGTCTCGATGTTTCATGTCTTATTCGTGTTTCTCCAAATTGTCTCCCCAAAATACTTCTTAAATACCCAGCCATTAGACACACACACACAACTGTGATAAATGTGCACTGTCCCTTTAACATAAAAACCTCAGCCTGTAATCCACTCTGCGGGCCTTTCATTGTTCCCCATAATGAAAACTGATTCGAATGTTAGTATACCTTAACCTCCTGTTTAATTTCACTGGTGTTATCTGAACAATCAAACCAAAATCAATAACCGGGAAGTACTTGTGTAAATTAATTAAAAGAAGAAAATAAATCTACCTTATTTCTCAGCACTTGGTTAGAACACCACTCCCTTCTTTCATCGACCACACCCGTCGCCCCGTACCTAGTGTATATCTTATCTATTACTCAGTGGCTTAATTAATGTTTAACGTAAGTATGTTCAGATGTTGATTATGTAATTCTACAATATTAGTATACTTCAAACCTCATAATATAAATCTACACACAGAATTTTACGTTAATAGAGTTTAACACTTTTTCCAACAGTCATGCACACGCCCTCAATATTCTATGATATAAACATCTCATCAGCAAGCCTGCGACTTTTTCAACATTCTCAACGGTACCAGCTCCAACTGAAATACCTATGTACCACACTCGCTTCGTCCCCGACCTCATTCATACCGATATTAGTCCCCGACTGAATATCAAGCGTATTTCATGCACACGATTTGAGTCTCACAAATCTTAATTTACGCCAGTAAGCTTCAACTTACACCATACACACACAAATCTTCATTCACCCTTGCAAGCAGACCAGTAGGGAGAATGGCCTTCTGTCCATTCTCTGTACAGCTTCTCACCCCATCTCTTCCACTCCTTACCCTCTCTGCCTTCATTCAATTCTAGAGTGGACTTCAGCATTTTCAACACCTTTTCTATATTCAATGACATTTTATGTACACTACAATACTGTCAACAACCTATGCCTTTACTAAAACCCAAGTGGTACCCTTTCCCTACGGCTAAATCGGCCCCCAATTAGGTCTAAAGTAAGAACTCAATTATGCACTGTGGGTCCCCTAGGGTATTAAGTAGTCTAGTGTCCCCCGGATTATCACCTTTACTTCAATACCAAATGTACAAAATAAAAAATACAATCACTCCATATGACTAACGTGTCAACCGGATCACGTTTCTAGTACAACTTAATGTCTCATTCAAACTTGGTAGTCAGTGCGACGACTTTACTCCCCGATGTACTTCACACACACCTATGCTTTGTTGGGACCTTAGAGAGACCCTTTCCCAAAGGCTAAATCGGTCTCAAGTCCGAGTAATCAATTTAAATATCCATCATTCACACTTGGCCCTGCCTAGTACATCACATTCGCATCATATGGCTTTCCATTCGCACTTTGGTGGTCACTCGTTACCCACCACTCATACATGTAGTCCCAGACTATCCAGTCACACTTTTATAATCAACTAGAATGAATCATTTCATGTAGTACCAGACTATCCATTCAAGCTTTGGTGGTCACCCGTTACCCACCATTCATACATGCAGTAAGTGTTCTCTGTTACCACCTACCAGCCAGGCATACTAGTACATCCCATACACAATGCACCATTAAGTATTGTCGATCAATAATAAAATTGCAGTTGCCAATGGAGATATTACTTTCTCGACTATTTTCCAATCTCACACATCATAATAGTTTAAATTTAGTAACTTACATCAAACAGGTGTCTCACAAAACTACATTTGGATAAGTCCAATGTGCAGAACTTTAGTTTTTCACAATAGGTGTTTTTTATTTAATTAAAAAAATATATATATTTCACCTTTATTTAACCAGGTAGGCTAGTTGAGAACAAGTTCTCATTTGCAACTGCGACCTGGCCAAGATAAAGCATAGCAGTGTGAACAGACAACACAGAGTTACACATGGAGTAAACAATTAACAAGTCAATAACAGTAGAAAAAAGGGGGAGTCTATATACAATGTGTGCAAAAGGCATGAGGTAGGCGAATAATTACAATTTTGCAGATTAGCACTGGAGTGATAAATGATCAGATGGTCATGTACAGGTAGAGATATTTTTGTGCAAAAGAGCAGAAAAGTAAATAAATAAAAACAGTATAAAAAACAGCATGGGAATGAGGTAGGTGAAAATGGGTGGGCTATTTACCAATAGACTATGTACAGCAGCAGCGATCGGTTAGCTGCTCAGATAGCTGATGTTTGAAGTTGGTGAGGGAGATAAAAGTCTCCAACTTCAGCGATTTTTGCAATTCGTTCCAGTCACAGGCAGCCGGGTGCGGTGGCATGTACCTGTAATCCAAGTCACTGGGAGGCTGAGGTTGGTGGATCAAGTGAGCTGAGGAGCTCTGGGCTACAGCACACTATGTCGAACGGGTGTCCACGCTAAATTCGGTATCGATATGGTGTTCCTGGGGTAGCCCTGGACCACCAGGTTGTCTAAGGAGGGGTGAACCTGCCCAGGTCGGAAACGAAGCAGGTCAAATCCCCCGTGCTGTCCAGTAGTGGGATAACACCAATTTGACCTACCAGTCAGAGTTGAATCGTCCCGAATAGCTGTTGTAGGGACACATTAAGAATGGCCGTTACACGATGCCCGTGCACGGTTATCCATAGCTACGGAATGGTTTGTTTTCTGTTTCACCGTCAGCCCGTTTGGATATGTGTGTCAGTGTGGGGGCTACTCCGGTAAAGCTTTTAGACTAGTAACGTTAGCGCAATTCAGAACAACAAAGCTTTGTGGGATGTAGCACTAGCTAGCTACTCAACCAGAGGAGCAGAGCACTAGCCCAGGGGTATTCAACATGGGGTCCGCGAGGTACTGCAAGATGGATTGTTTGAACTAGGTTGGAATGGTTTGTCATTTTAGATTTATTGCGGAAGGGACTTGATGAACAATCAACATCCATACAGGCAGAGCTGAGTTTGTTTGATGCGTCCTTTCTGTAGGGCACACAAGCGATTCAGTGAACTCCTCTCCAAAGAGGACAGAAACCTCACCAGTGTGCCCATGGAGAAAGTCCTTTCACTGCCAGAACTCAAGGTGACAATATTGCAATTGAAATTCTACTCCATTACTAATACTTGAATGTTACAAATCATTTTAACATGTTGGATTTCCTTTGGTCCCAAATGTTTATGTTCTGTCCCCACCCTTTAGTCCAAACCTTTCAGGAAAAGGATCTGCCATGTATTCTCAACATCTGATATGAAAGATGGAAGTCTCACCTTTGAGGACTTTCTTGATCTCTTGAGTGCCTTCAGCGATTCAGCTACACTGGAAATCAAGTCCCACTATGCATTCTGCATTTTTGGTAATACAATTGTTGGGAATTCATGGGGTACACATGGGGTATGTCATGTATTCATGATGTCTGGCTGTGTGTGGGTGGCTGGTGAAAAACAAAATGGGAATTGTTTTGTCTGTTCAGACTTTGATGACGATGGCACTCTGGATGGTGGGGACCTGGAGAAGCTGGTGAACTGTTTGACTGGTGAGACTGAAGACACAAGGCTTAAACCTGAAGAGATTAGGCAGCTCATCAGCAATGTACATTTACAGATTAAGGACACTATTGGTTCTTCCCAATATGAGCCTACCTCAAGGAAGACCTGTGTATGATATAGTCAGATCTGCTTTATATGATTAAGTCTCTGTCTGCAATATCCAAGGGTAAAGCAACTACTTATTTACTTTTCAATTTGACAGATTCTTGAAGAGTCAGATATAGACAAAGATGGGACAGTAAATCTGTCAGAGTTCCAACATGTTATCTCCAGGTCACCAGATTTCGTCAGGTGAGTTGAAATCTGATTAGAATATCTCTCCATAATCGCTACATTTTAACTATGTACCCCCTCTCTAATATTTCACATTTTTCTTCAGTTCTTTTAAGATTGTGCTGTGAAGTCTACGAATAACACACCAGGATATGGATGCTTTGGATTCTGTTCTATTCATACTAAGAGGACCTCTTCTATTTTTTTTCATTGTAATACCAATAACTTTGAGATTTTGCCTTAAATTATACAGAGTGGCTCCACTCCCCCCAGACTAAAGGTTTCTAAGCTTTTGGGCATGTGCGGATCACGCACTGCGCATGTTTTTACCTCTACTTGACACATACTACACAAATGTATCTTTCCTTTCACATATCTCATTGTCAATTGTGAATGATAGATAATAATGGAGTCTTTGTAGGCACCAACTCCACAGTGGTTCATTGGACAAAGCCTAAGGGGAAATTAATGGTGTTTTTGGATAAATGCCATAAATAAGTTTAGGTAAACACAGGCTTAAGAGATTTTTTTGGTTCTGAGAATCTTCATCAGCTAACATCACTTTCTTGAATTTTGAAGAGTTCATATAATCAACAACAACAAAACACATAGCACAAAGGCTTAATTCATAAAGGTCATGTTAACTGACTGGTATTATCTGATATAACAAAACATAAGATCTCCTCAGCCTGTGTTAACCTCAGACCTTATTTTCTGCATTTATTCCAAAACCCTATTCTTTCCCCATTTTTCACAGGGATGGCTGAAAAAAAACAAAGGTAACTAATTTCCTGGGTTTTAGGACTACATGCTGGCGAGCTCTGGTAATTCAAGTTTTTAGCAGTTAAACGTCCATGCAGCAAGGGATCTGCATACCAACCATTTGATCTCATCAGCTTCATGGGATATGCATTTAGATCTTCGTGTTATTGTTGTTTCGAATTATGGGCTAGTGAGCAAATTTTAGTGCAGATGTTAAACTGTAGCATAGTTTAGGCTGTGTTTTTGCCAAGTGGCCACATGGATTATTTTTTTGTTGTTGTCGGACAGTAATGTTATATTCGGTTCTGTTTTGTAGAATACCATCATTGTGATCTTGCAGACATTGAATCAGCTTTGATCAAACTTTATTAAACAAGCTCCATTAGCCAGAGTAGCACAGAGTGTGCGTAAAGTAGAGAATAATTTTTCCGGGAGGTAAAGGTTTGGGAAAGTGTATTTCTACATCATGTCAGTGCTCTCTTAACAAACTTTTTCAAATCTATAAAGAGCTAGAATAAAAGTAATCAAGTCTTAGTCACTGACTTTACTTTATTTGTCTGAAACAAGCAGCTAGTCAATCAATCTGTGCAATGTCCTTAGTGCTCAACTCCTACTGGCAGTTTTTCCATTCTATGTAGAATATGTGCCAGGATGGAGAGAGGGGTCCTCTTTGATAGCAGAAACAAAAGTGTTCCATGGTCCACACACTACATCCACCACACGCAGCCCCTGGTCCTTGAAAAACTCTACCCTTCTTGGCTCGTCTGAACTGTTCTCAGTCCCCTGTCCCAGCTGGCCGTATTCACCTGAAACGGTGGCAAATGTGAAGCTTGTAGCCGTGCATATGAGAAAAGGCCATGTCTATCCATTCATTGATATGAATTCCTGGGTGAAATACATAATGGCTATTTATTCAATACACAGGCCAACTCAAAGCCACGTAGACTACAATATTTGACATTTAAAGCTTGCCCCAGTAGACTAGAATATTTTAAAGCTTACCCCAGCCCCAAGTGTAGAGATCACCTGTACCTGTAAAATAAATAGAAAAAAATACTCAGTCATCTCTCTAAATTAGTAGTTTGAGGCAGCTTGGGTGAAGGGCTCTTACTTGTGACTGCCGCAGTGTGACGCGACCCACAGCTGATCTTGCTGACCTCACATGACTGAGTAACATCCACCAGGGCTGGGAAGGCCTGTATTGATATGAACACCTCATCGTAGCTCTCTTCATCTTTACATGTGCTGGCACCACCTAAACATACAGCAGTTCAGATATAACATATTTATATGTTGTCTAGCTACACCAGTCCAGAACCTCAATGTAGGTGTTTTGCAACGCAGCCAATTATAGGGTGTATAAGTATCATCCATTTGCCTGTATGAACACTGAATTTTAAAACGAGCTGAGCTGGTGAGTCTGCCCTCCCAAAATAGAACACAGATTTCAGACAGGCAGACCTGTGTCCTGGCTCTTCTGCTGCTCTCCTCTTAGGGCTCGTGATGGCAGTCCCACCTGGCCACTCTCATTCCAGCCCCACACGTACAGGTCTCCCCCAGCTGTGGACCAGACTAGTGATCACATTGACTGAATAATGTAATGTAATGCAATCACTCTACTTTATCATTCTTTTGTAAGTTCCATCCCAGTCAGTCTCTCTTACCACTGGTGCAGACAGAGTGCCAACCCCCGGCGGCCACAGTGCTCATGGACATACCCATTAGTGCCTCCATTGCTCTGGGCTCCTCCTGCGGGCTCAGGTCCCCATGTCCCAGCTGCCCATGGCTGCCAACACAAGGAAGTGAGGTTTTCAGAACATTTAATACAGATCCTATGCTGTCGTTCATTCTGCCATGTCTGATGTACCCAAAATAGTAATCAGTAACCTATGAAAGGTGTGCTGAAAAAATGCCTATTGATTAAACTGTTGTACAGGATTTGTTAATTCCATTACGAAACATGACATTTGTTGTCTTCACCTGCCTGAGCCCCAGGTGTAGATGTCTCCAGATGCAGTGAGGAGGACTGCGTGCTCTGTGCCTAGTGCCAGGCTAACAGCCTGTAGTTGTGGGGAAAGTGGGCGGTAAAAGGGAGGGTTGGAAGCTATGTACCCTCCTGGAACCAATGGGAATGCTAGTGAGGGCCCTACAAAACACACAAGAATGCATTATGATTACAACATTATTGAAATGCAACTATTGATTAGAGCTTCAATATATTTGCCACACACCTGTACATGGACCTGAGTGGGGAAATAACCATATTTACTTAATTCTAGGGGTTGTGGGTGGTACCAACTATGCTACAGCACCAGTCAGTATGAATCAATACCAGTATTATCTGGAATCACCATACTCCACCCTGGTTTCTTCTCATTTCGCTCAGAGTTCCAGCACTCTACTCTGTCTGCGAAAGACAGGGCCAGATATCCCTCGCTGATATGTGCATCCTGGCACCCTCGGCCTTCCTCTACACAGCCGCCACATCCTCTCTGACTGGGGGCCCCTACTCCAAAACCTGCCAAACACAGCCTTCCATCACCTGAAACGCAAACAAATGATACAGTTAAGGGGAAACTTTGAAACAGTCCATGTAGGTTTACGAATTGAGGTACATGATTGCAACTTAATTGATACACTGGAAACTGGTTCATGCAGTTATCAACCTTTCACTGCGGTCTCTGGTTGAGCGGTCTGCCAGTTATTTTCACGAGAAGGCAGCCCTTACAAAAAAATATAGCAGTTTTGAAACTGCAGTCGACGGGTATTTTGGACGCAGGATTTGGCAGCATGTAACTGACAGTTAGACTTACAGGTTATGTCGTTGTCTTTTGTTTGAATTGTTTACGTGTCCGCTGTGCGGGGGAAATGATAATGCAAGCGGAACTACGTAGCTAATACTGTTGTAACGGGGATCCTTATTGTGGCAACACACTTTTGGAGGGAAGGCAATCCTGCGCTG
The DNA here is from genome assembly GCF_023373465.1 of Oncorhynchus keta. Taxonomy (NCBI): domain Eukaryota; kingdom Metazoa; phylum Chordata; class Actinopteri; order Salmoniformes; family Salmonidae; genus Oncorhynchus; species Oncorhynchus keta. The sequence continues at coordinate 35,929,918 of NC_068437.1, forward strand.
CGTTAGCTAAGTTTTCATGTCATCAGGTGTAGTTCATTAAGGTTGAAGAGTGTATGTTTGGATGAAGTGTGAATTCATGCCAGGAATAATAAGTGTGAAGTTTGATTTCTTCCCTTCTGTAATAAGCAGCCAATGAGGTATTTTTTCCTTTATTCATGTGTTTAATCTGAACCCGTTATAACGCCGGTTAAACTGTTATGTATGTAAGCACTTCAGAGTTATACCAAGATAATAAGTCACTCGTAAGATAAGGTTGTAAGAGTGTGCTTAACTGTATTTTTCATTTACTTTATAGTTCTCACGGAAGGTGATAATTCTGACTAAAACTACAGAATAAAGCCGCCAGTTAAAATCAAGGAACGGTTGTGCTCGTGGTTACTGAAGGGAGCTAAACAGCATACTGCAGTTATACTAAGCCATGACTGCAATCTCCTTTTGTAAGGGATGATCGAGTTGAGTACTTTACTCACTATTTGAATGCAGAGCTGCTCTTCGACTCCAACTTGTCCTGATCTGCGTATCAACATTGCTATTATGTTGACAGATTTGGACAGGCTCCTCTTCCAAATTCCGACAAACAATATCAATAGAGATTGGATATGTCACGTTGGTATCTCCGGCACTTTCCCCATCAGTCACTTTTTCATTCGTTCGTATTTGCCCAAAGCCGTTGAAGCCAAATCCAAACCAATTCATCAGCAACTCTGCGTTTCGCGGTAGCGTAAACAAAACAATCCGTACAACGTTGCGATCAGTGTTACAAATAGAACAACCAGACAGATACTTCACCGGATGTATAAATGTGAAGCATCCGCTTTGCGTTTCCAGTCATTACCAAATATGGTAGTGAAAGGAAACCCACTGGCCGGCAGTGGGAGAAAATGAAACGACATGGGTTTTGGCTGACATTCTGCAAATTCTCATCGAGTAAACAGTTGATCTCAATTGAATTTTTTGTTCCCAAAATAAAAATCTGTTTTGAACAGAGTGGACTACGTTTTGTACACTTTACCCTTTGGCATCCAATATGCTGCATTACCGCCCTCAACTGGACTACAATGTAAATCCATTAGGCTATACTTCTATATATTGTAATGAAATAGCAGGGAGCAGGTCTCGAACCCTCAAACTTCTAGCCCGAGGTCCGGTGCTATCGACTGTGCCGCAAAAGCATGCTCGTGCGGCAGGGTAGATTACAGTGACTGTTTGACAGCGCTCCCCACCGGTCTGGGTTGCACCAAACAGCAGGCATCACAAACACCAGGAATCTTTAACTTCACACTTAACTCTAAATTATTCCTTTCAATGGTACAGATCTTAACCCAAGTATTGTGACATAGAGCGTCCACTCCCTCTGGTCATAATAAATACAAACAAATATCACAAGTTCACGACAGGTTACCTTCACTGATTCAAATGCACCCACCTCCTTTCTCATCCACCCAGAAACCAAAAATGGATCCGCTAAAAAGCAAGGATCCCCTTTCTAGAAAAATGTCACTCCTGCTGGACCAGATTCTTCTTTATCATGTCCATTGATGCCAGGCTCATGTTTCAAGTTCTTCAACACAATTTCCACCTCACTTAACTCGCCCTCATTCACTTCCATCTCACCTCCAGAATTCGGGCTGGCGCACAGCCCACTCTGTTTGAGTGATGCTGGATGCTGGAGATGGGTGTGAGAGAATTTGATCCGTTCGATTGTGGGAGGTCAGATCGGCGTATTGAATGCATGCTGTGCAGTTGTCCGACGAGTTGAAACGAATTACATATATTAACACTGGATTGCTGATGCTATTCCTTTATCTTGCTGACGTTTTTCCCATCATGCATTTCCTTTGCATTCCCTGACAATTTCTACAAGTGTTTAATGTTTCCAACATATTATTTATGTTGTTCTATAATGCACAGAGAAACAGAAATTATTGACTTGAACCTTCTTATAATATGGATCATTTTTTCTTCCCTTTCCTATTTCCACTAGATTTCCAATGTCTCAGTTATTGTTTGTAAACCAAAAACACCAAGACTTTGGAAGGCTGTCTGGCAGAAAAACTTGCAATGTTAATACATCTGAGTGATTTCATTAAAAGCTGATCCATTGTATCTAAATAATTTCAGCACCAAAGACTGCATCTAGCCTTAAATATTTATGTGCAATTTCTGGATTATGGAAATCACAGGAGGCTGCTGAGGGGAGGATGCTCATAATAATGTCTGGAACTGAGTGAATGGAATTACATCAAACACATGGAAACCTCTTTGATACCATTCCACTTATTATGTTTCTGCCATTACTACGGGCCCATCCTCCCCAAATAAGGTGCCACCAACCTCCAGTGATGGAAATGAATTTCAAAGCAATATGTGTCAACCAATAATAAGTATAAACCTTGGATGACTGACAGGGGGCGTTGTATTGAAGCTACTGCCAACTTGGTACTCCTCAATTGTAAAAAATATATATATATATTTTGGAAGCTATATAAATGCATTTATTAATGTCTACATTCGTTTTTGACACATTTATTATATTAAAGACACCTTAATGCATACTTTTAAATGATGTGAGCTAAACATACAAATAAAAAAATAGATACAGTACCAGTCAAAAGTTTGGACACACATATACATTGTATAATAATAGTGAAGACATCAAAACTGAAATAACACACATGAAATCATGTAGTAACCAAAGAAGTACAATGATCCAACCCACCTCCAGGCTGTGTAAGGGCTATTTGACCAAGATGGATTGCTGCATCAGATGACCTGGCCTCCACAATCACCGAACCTCAACCCAATTGAGATGGTTGGGATGAATTGGACCACAGAGTGAAGGAAAAGCATCCAACATGTGCTCAGCATATGTGGGACCTCCTTCAAGATTGTTGGAAAAGCATTCCTCATGAAGCTGGTTGAGACAATGCCAAGAGTGGGCAAAGCTGTCATCAAGGCAAATTGTGGCTACTTTGAAGAATCTTAAATACAATTTATTTTGATTTGTTTAACACTTTTTTGGTTACTACATGATTCATATGTGTTTTTCATAGTTTTGATGTCTTCACTATTATTCTACAATGTAGAAAATAGTACAAATAAAGAACCCCTTTAATGAGTAGGTGTGTAAAAATGTTTTAACTGGTACTATATTTTTGTGGATTAGTCCCCACACGCTGCTGTGTGACATCAATTGAAGATGTCCGTTGAAAAATTGCAGCAGAGGTAAACTTCCTTTTAATAATTTATGTTGGGGATGAATCAGAATTAGTTGGGTAACATAGATAAATAAGATGTTTTATTTACTTTCATAATATGCTTGTGAGATACTTGTCATTAGAATGTCTCCTTTTGGACTATACTGTTGGCAGTTGCACTTTTCCCTTCTCAGCTAGGGCTCAGTCACTTGAGGCCCAGAGAGGGGAGAGGTCAGGCTTGTCTTCATATGTGAATGTATCTGTTAAACCATGTGAAGGGATGATTAAGGGGGAACCAATTATCTCTTGGCTCCACAATGTCTGTGCACAAGTTACTCCCCTCAGTGAGCTTGTCTAGGATTGGGGAGAAGACGGGGTGTATTGGAGATGGGAGTATCTAGAGTTGACAATTGATATATGCCATTGGATGAGGTAATGTTTTGGTACTATGAAGTACCAAAAACGAGATTAAAGCTTGTCTTAGAGACCAAACTGAACGATAATTTATAGCTAATGCTATCGGGCTATTGTACCTATTGTACCTTCTCTCTCAAGTAAAAGTCTTTCTTTGTGAACTGTTCCTAAGATCTGTGGTTCATCATGTAAGTTGAGAGGGGTATAAAAGATCTATTCTCTTATAGGCACACTCAGAATTCATTTATAGACACTGAATTGATCTGAGAGTCAAAGGGTGAAGGTGAAGCTCATATTTTTATTTTACCTTTATTTCACTAGGCAAGTCAGTTAAGAACACATTCTTATTTTCAATGATGGCCTAGGAACAGTGGGCAGAACGACCTTGTCAGCTTGGGGATTTGAACTTGCAACATTCTGGTTACTAGTCCAACGCCCTAACCACTAGGCTACCCTGTCACCCCATATAATTAAAGATGAAGTTTAAGTATAACTCTGATTGGTGTGTGGTTTGTAAACTCTCCTCATTTAGTAATACAGGAATTTACCACAACATTTCTCAGACTAAATTGTTGTTACATTTCTTATCTAATATATTGATGCCATTAATTTCTACACTATCACTGTAATGAAAAGCTTGATCGATCCTTCAGTAAAGTAAGGAAGGATTCCATTGGGAATAGCTTTCATTAAAATGTAATATTCCTTACACAACATAACAAAGTTATATTTGGCTAATAATTAATTGTAGGTATAAAGATTACCATGATCATTTATAAGTTGATTAACCACAAATATGCTATTGGCAAATAAATTATGAAAAAAATAAGGTTTTATTTCTATATCTAAAATCACTGTTATTCCAAATAAATTATTTGTGTGGAGAGAAGTTGTGCTTGTATAACAAGGACCAGCACAATAGAGCTTATTTATGAAATGTTGCTAATTTAACAGAAATATTACCCACAGCATTAGGGCATTGGAGTAAAAAATCAAGCCCCACAATTTTCTGGAAAATAAAATGTGATATTATATTCCAAAGACTAAGTTTTTTTTGAGACACTTCTTAATCCAGTTGACTTTTGTAGTCTGGTTAAACAGCATAAAATCTAAAACATTAAGACCACCATCACAAATCTTGTTGGTAAGGACATCCTTCCTGATCTTGTGTGGCGTATTTTTCCAAATGAAATTGGATATTAAGTTGTTGAGAGTGGTAAAAACAAATTGTGCAATGTATCTAAAATAAACTCACAAATAACAGTGTTAAAAGCCTTTTTGAAAGAAAAAAAATGTAATAGCAGGATTGTCATCTAATAAATCACTATATTCCATCAAGTCAAAGACCAGCTTGATTACCCAATTGTTTTAAATATGATGCCCTTTCAAAAATCCAGATTGGCACTCATTAATCAAACTACAAAGACCATATTTTAAGCGTTTTACTGGAATGGAAGCTAGTATCTTACAATCGTTGTTTAAGAGGTTAATTGGACGGCAATTATCAATAAATAATGTATCCTTATGTGGTTAACAATCCAGTATTGGTGGTCAGTGCCCCCCGCCCCATGAAATATTCTCTGAGAAGCCTCAATCGTTGATACAATGTTTCAGTATGCTCAGAAATACCTTGTTGATGCAATGCTTCAGTATTTGCAGAATGTTTCCCTTCCCTGGCAAATAATGCAGACCAGCAAACACAGAAATGAACTGGACTCACAATATAAGCAACAGCTCTGAATGCAGAGCAACAATTTTGGTGGGAAACGCACAAGACAATAACACTGGCATAGTATACCGTACTATCCAAAAATGTCTAAAGATCTGCATGCCAGTTATGATTTTCATATAAGTATTGTAGGCTACTCAACTGATTAGCCTAATTCTAGCTGGCTACTAGACAGAGACGCTGTCCATTTAGCCACCCCATGGAGCTCCACTATGCCTAGCTGTACCAAGGCGGTGCTGAATCACGGGCGCAGCCTTAATGTGTAGATTTTTCTTCATTCTTCATTTATGCGTCCTGGTTGATTGTAAAGCCTAAGTCATTTCTTCGACGTATGCATTTTATTTCAATTTATGTGTAGGATTTATCTGAGATAAAGTCGAAGTCAGTTGTTTTATGCCCCGGTTATTTTACATTGATGTCGGCCTTGATAGTGTGTATTATGCATCTATGTCATGTTGCACTGTATGCACTGTTCCACAAGTAGGCTAAATGAGTCAATGTAGGCTATGTATGGAGTTATGGTATGGCATAAGCTATGGGACAAAGGTCCTGAGGCCCATTGTCGTGCCATTAATTTGCCACCATCACCTCATGTTTTAGCATGATAATGCATGGCCTCATGTCGCAAGGATCTGCACACAATTCCTGCAAGCTGAAATTGTCCCAGTTCTTCCATGGCCTGCATACTCACCAGACATGTCACCCATTGAGCATGTTTGGGATGCTCTCGATTGACATGTACAACAGCGTGTTCCTGTTCCCACCAATATCCAGCGACTTCACACAGCCATTGAAGAGAAGTGGGACAACATTCCAAAGGCCATAATGAGCAGCCTGATCAACTCAATGAGATGGTCATGTGGCGCACTGCATGAGGCAAATAGTGGTCACACCAGATACCGACTGGTTCTTATCCACACCCCTACCTTTTTTAAGGTAACTGTGACCAACAAATGCACATCTGTATTCCCAGTCATGTGAAATCCATATAATAAGGCGTATTGAATTTATTTCAGTTGACTGATTTCCTTAAATGAACTAACTTTAGTAAAAATTTAAAAACTATTGCATGTTATGTTTATATTTTTGAACAGTGTAGCTACAGGCTGCCTACCTGGGGAATCTGACGTGCGTGCCAGGAGGGGTGTGTGCCAGGAGGGGTCCTGCTTTGGTGCCAATTATGAATCTGCCTTCAACGTGGCTCTGTGGGAGCTGGCTGGGCATTTACCATTCAAGAACAGACATGACTTTGAACACAGCACTGAAAAAGATGTGATGGCAATCATTCAGAGGTATCTGCTGCCTGACCAAGAATTCCTTCTGTTGGAATAGTAAATAACTGCACATTTCCAGAAATACTTTTAAGCCTGGCTTACCTGGAAGAGAACACCAGTGTCAGTATAGTTGGAACAAGTGTTACTGTGGTATATTGGCCATATACCACAAACCCCCGAGGTGCTTTATTGCTATTTTAAACTGGTTACCAATGTAATTAGAGCAGTAAAAATATTTGTCATACCCATGGTATACAGTCTGATATACCACAGCTGTCAGCCAATCAGCATTCAGGGCTGGAACCACCCAGTTTATAATTTGTCCATAACCATTTAAATGACTGTCAATGTGTACAGAGCCTGGTGGATGACTATGTAGTTTGCCCACAATTATTTTGGGCTACAATTCCACTAACTAAAATTCAACTCCCTACACATACAGTCCAAACTGAGTATATGCTTTGTGCTTATATTTATTGGGCATTAAAAAGTAGCTCAACAGATTTCAATGGAATAAAACATACTTGAAATCATAGTACTTTTATTATGTTTTAGATGTATTACCATTAGTAGCTCATTTCCTTTCCTCCCACCAGAATAGAACTCCAAAAACACACAGGTTGTCTCTTTTTGCGAGCCAGGCTCATTCAAAGGCCGCACAATGGCGAGTTACTCCAGCATTAGGACTATACAGATCTAGGTGAGCAACGTATATGACAGCGGTCTGTGTGGACTTTTTAGAAATTCAAGCAGCCATTGTCACTGAAATATTTACTGCAATCACTGCACTCATACACATCTTCCCAGTGTGACTTTTCTGATTACACATTATTGGGTAAAACAGTTTTTCTACATACAGGACACCTGTATGATTTCGCCCCTGTGACTCCTCATCATGTGAAATGTCAGACGGAAGCTAGTGCTGAAACACTTGTCACAATGACTGCAGCTATATCCTTTACCTCCTGCATGAATCTTCATGTGCCTTTTCAGACTATTGCGAACGCTGAATTCTTTGCCACAATCAGAACATTGATACGGTTTATCCCCTGTGTGGGTTCTCATGTGCACAATCAGATCCCTATTGCTAGTGAAGCATTTACTACAAACATGACAACACATCCTATCTGCAATGTGAGTTTGGATGTGATGTTTCATACTTTCTGTGGACTCAAAACATTTTCCACACACACCACAAATATGTTCTTTCTCATTTGTATGAGTTTGCACATGTTTCATTAACGAACCCATGTACTGGAAAGACTTTCCACACACTTTACAACGGCAAGGAGCATTATCCCTTTGCCTGGGTGATTTCAGATCGGACGACTCTGTGGATTTTCTACCCTTAGTATTCATATGGGAGCTTTGTCTTTTTCCTGTCCATCTTTTCTTTGATTTGACTGGTTTAAAACCTGACGGAGGCCCTCCGACTCCCATCCAATCAATGTTTTCCCTCTGAACTGCAGAACAGTATGGATTTCTTGCATAATTAGGCTGAGAATCACTGGTTGGTTCTGATAATCTGTAGTCCTCTCCACCAGTTTCTGCTTTGATATTTGCAGTTGAGGTGCTGGGTAGAGAGTCTCTCTCTTCTTTTCCCTCATTCTGGGCTTGATAAAGATATGAGTGCCGAGTTGGGTCTTCACAGTCAGGTTCCATAAAGGCATTAGTGAATATGGAGTCTTTGGTATCATCTTCCAGCTCTTGAAGCTGTTCTTCCCATTGACTGGTCCTGAGTTCCTCCTGTTCCTCCTTTATCTGTGTAGGCTCTGGGTCCTCTTGTCCGAGACTGGGGCTCCACTCCTGCACACACTGCTGCTGCTCAGGGGGAACCTGTTCCGAGACTGACTGTTGGAGGATGTCTAGAAGCAAGTAGAAAGGAAGGATGAGATATAGAAAACATGTAAGCCTACAATAGAGTAGGCATTAACTCCGCCATTGCTCGTTGGCCAAAGCCTATGGGTGAAATTAATGTTTTTTTTGTATGTACCTGTAAAAGCTGATGTGATATTTTCTATCCACTTTCATACAATAACGGTTGAATAGACAAACGTAATCCCAAACCTGCTCTGTTTAGCTTGATGAGAGCGATTTCAAGCTGCCTCTGGAGACGGTCATTTTCCTCATTTGAACGGGAAACTTCTTCTGCTATCGTTTTTTCAACTGCCCATAATATCTCCTCAGCAGCAGTTCTTAATCGCTCATTGAGAAACACTCTTAACAGCTGTATTTTAGACATTTTAGATTACGTTTAGTAGCTTCCGAAGTAGCTAGTTCCTGGATTCTGTCCGTTTCCGCGGGCAACCTCATCTGGTAGGAGGTAACACATTTGGATTTATCACCTCCTGCTGGAGTGGAGTACGAGAAGATAGGTTCAGTTTATGGAAATATTTTCCAATACAAAATGTACCCCATGACATATCCTATATTGTCTGAAATATCACGAATCACATATCTATCTGTACATTATATATTAATCCTATATTTTAACCTCAGGTGAGATGTGGATACTTTAACTAAAAGTGTCTTAATAATAACAAAACAATAATACAGAATCATAATGTGTAGCAGTAAGTAACATACTATACATTTTTTCGATATGTGTACTCTACTGATGTCTGATCCAGGCTATATCACATCCGGCCGTGATTGGGAGTCCCATAGGGCGGCGCACAATTGGCCCAACATCGTCCGGGGTAGGCCGTCATTGTAAATAAGAATTTGTTCTTAAACTGACTTGCCTCGTTAAATAAAGGTTACCATTTTTTTAATGATCTAGGTTTGATTGGTAATACCTCGGAATTCCTATAGGGGCAGGGTTGACATATTTGTAATTAATTTTATACTGTAAATTGGCCTAATACTATTGGTCGTGGGTTGGAGGTTTTTTGGGCTACTTCTAAGTTACACAGCGATCGCCATGGCATTTCTCTTTAAAACATTTTTATTTCACTGTGACATGCTACTGCTGACTATCAGGCAGTGCTGTTGCTGAGTTATTGATTGGTGGGTGGGGCCGGAGGTGTGTGTGCAGCTTTGTCCACGAGAGTGAGAGGAGACAGAGCAGCACACAAGTGGTAGGTAGGCTATTTAACTTGTCATTATGCTTGAGTGTAAATTTGAAATGAAAGTTATGGAATTCACTCGCATGCTTCTGTTATGGGGAAAAGTTCTCAATGAAACTGACATTAAATGAGGAGAATGTTACATACATCTGTTGGCCATCAAGTAGCCTATTCATTTATATGCCATTGTAGGCAACTGTAGGCTACGATTTGATACAGTAAATGTGTTGAAATGACTATATCACTGGAGTCATTGCAAATCAATTTGTGCCACTTGTGTAGCCTTCCTGGAGCTGGCAAACTGATTTAATAAATAACCTATAACTTCAGTGTATTGTTGTTGTAGCATTATGTTATTATGCAATTATTAATGGCCAAATAAATGAGTCTGTTAATTTGAACAAAGCAATCTGCTAAATCGTTCAGTTTACATCTTGCCTACCTTTTCTCTAGGCTACTGAAGACTATCTGAAATAAGATGTTGGCCAATAAGGAGCTATAGGCTATGTGCATTTTCACTACATGGCCAAAAGTATGTGGACAAAGCTTAACATTAGTGGATTCGGCTATTTCAACCACACACGTTTCTGACCGATGTATAAAATTGAGCACATAGCCATGCAATCTCCATAGACAAACATTGGCAGTAGAATGAGCTGTACGGAGGAGCTCAGTGACTTTCAACATGGCACCGTCATAGGATGCCACCTTTCCAACAAGTCAGTTGGTCAAATTTCTGCCCTGCTAGAGCTGCCCCGGTAAACTGTAAGTGCTGTTATTGTGACATGAAAACGTCTAGGATCAACAATGGCTTAGCCGCGAAGTGGTAGTCCACACAAGTTAAAAGAACAGGACCGCCAAGTCCTGAAGTGCGTAAAAATCATCTGTCCTCGGTTGCAACACTCACTACCAAGTTCCAAACTTCCTATGGAAGTAACGTCAGCACAAGAACTGTTTGTAGGGAGCTTCATGAAATGGGTTTCCAGGGCCGAGCAGCCGTACACAAGTCTAAGATCACCATGCACAATGCCAAGCATCGGCTGGAGTGGTGTAAAGCTCACCGCCATTGGACTCGGGAGCAGTGGAAATTTGTTCTCTGGAGTGATGAATCATGCTTCACCATCTGGCAGTCCAACGGACGAATCTGGGTTTTGTGGATGCCAGGACAACGCTACCTACCCAAATGCATAGTGCCAACTGTAAAGTTTGGTGAAGAAGAAATAATGGTCTGGGGCTGTTTTTCATGGTTCGGGCTAGGCCCCTTAGTTCCGATGAAGGGAAATGTTGACGCTACAGTGTACAATGTTCAGTGTACAACATTCTAGACGATTCTGTGCTTCCAACTTTGTGGCAACAGTTTGGGTAAGGCCCTTTCCTGTTTCAGCATGACAATGTCCCCATGCACAAAGTGAGGCACATACAGAAATAGTTTGTCGAGATCAGTGGGGAGGATCTTGACTGACCTGCACAGAGCCCTGACCTCAACCCCATCAAACACCTTTGGGATGAATTGGAACACCGACTGCGAGCCAGGTCTAATCGCCCAACGTCAGTGCCCGACCTCACTAATTCCCTTCTGGCTGAATGGAAGCAAGTCACCGCAGCAATGTTCCAACATCTAGTGGAAAGCCTTCCCAGAACAGTGGAGGCTGTGATGGCAGCAAAGAGGGGACCAACTCCATATTAATGCCCATGATTTTGACCATGTAGTGTATCTAAGCAAACCGTGGCAAAGTTCAATTACAATCATAAACCCAGATTTTATTCTGTATCCTATGCCTATTGAAATGACAAGTCAATCTCACAAATGGGCCATTTATAACTATTTGTAGTATTCCCAGAAAATAGCCTAACATTAGAATCACTCAAACTCTCCTGTCTGATTTATCTATAATTTGCACATATGGCCATGTGTGTATATGTATGGCCATATACCATACCACCTTGTGCCTTACTGCTTAATCATAGCAGTCAAACGAGTTACATCAACATCCATTGATCGAAAATTATCTGGCGAGTTTAATACATTATTCAAATTAGTTTATTACGTCGTGTCATAGTTCACAATAAATATTATTTTGATGAAAACCGAATTTTGCTTCTAACCTAGTTACAAGTTATGTCGATATTCCTTCTTAATTGTTTCCATAACATTATGGGAAAGTTGTTTACTGTATAAATGTGGCAAATCCTATCTTGATGTGGGCGGGAACAATTGGCTAGATTTCAGGATTTGGGTGGGTTTTGAGTCATCATTGTGTAAAAAAAACTGTAGACCTGGCAACCCTGTATAGGGAGCTCACACATTACAAGTGACTTGAAGCAGAAGCCACATCTCCGTGTGATTTATTTCTATATTTTCCCCCTTTTAGGTATGAATGTGATGTCGAACATATTTGTTAATATCAGAATGTTACGGATGTTACTGTGTTATTTAGGCAGTAAAAAACTTGTTTAAAACAATGTGCTATTTGTATGCAGGGGCGCAATGGGGAGGTCAGTCCGCCCCCACATTCTGAAATTGCATTTTTGTGCCCAGCAGTTTTATCATTTCAAAGTGATACAAAAATCGGAGGGTGTGCTTCAGGACAATGCGGGCGCCTCAGAGCGGTCAGGTAGGCTGTTGGGAGTGTTCAGGAGGCTGGATTTAAGACCACGAGGACACCACAGAGAGGGTTGATAGGCTGTGTGAAGGTAAAACTTCTGGAAGCTGGCTGGACCAGTACGGGAGAGCTAAACATAGTGTGTATGTGTTGCGCTCTTTCACCGAGGTGTAAAAGGAAGCAGAGCACAAACTGGCTACTCTTTAGTTGATTGATGTAGCTGGAAAGGTAACAGCTGTTTAACAGAAAAAAACGAAACTAGTGTTTATTCGCAGTGTTGAGCTAGTATTGTAACTGACATGTGAAGTTGGCTAATGTTTCATCCCCTCTCTGTCTGAGGTTAATGAATAAGCTACACTAGCTAGCAGTAGCTACCACATCCAGGTCAGCTCTAGCTTCTAAGTTATCTATCTGTCAGATAGCGATATGAGATGACTGTTACTAATATCTAACATGTCACATTTGATTTCCTCCTCTACGAAGAGGAGGAAATCAAATGTGACATGTTAGATATTAGCAGGGATCGGACCAAAATGCAGCGTGGTAAGTGTCCATAGTAGATTTGAATGGAAAAACCAAAACAGTACCGTGTGGTGAAACAAACACAGACACAGAAACAAACACCCACAAAGTACCCACAGAATATGGCTTCCTAAATATGGTTCCCAATCAGAGACAACGATAGACAGCTGCCTCTAATTGAGAACCAATCTAGGCAACCATAGACATACAATATACCTAGAAAGGAAACAGCCCCATGAACATACAAAACCCCTAGACAGTATATAAAAACACATACATCACCCATGTCACACCCTGACCTAACCAAAATAACAAGGAAAACAGAATACTAAGGTCAGGGTGTGACATAACAGCTGCTTTGTAGCCTTTGTTTCGTCCGTTTCAACAGAAGTAAATTAACTTCGCTAGCTTTCGCCAGTTGATGTACAGTTAGAGCGAGAACTGGCCAAAAGTTGGCAAACGTTAGCTGTTATTTTTTGCTTCAATCACACTAGACCTGAATCAAACGATGTGACAATCGGCCAAACGACTGAAGATTGATATTGTGACATTTTTTCAGTGCAGTGAGTTTTTATTAGTCAATATGGTAACATTATTGATCTGTCTGTTTCCCTAGCTAATTCCCTACACATCACACTGACATAGTAATAAACAGCTCTAACATGACAGGCTTCACTGTCATGGTGCACACTAGAGTTCTGCGCCTGACTGATTTCTTCATCCCGCTCCTGCTTTCACCCACAGCTTTTCATACAGCACCAGCTGGCTTTCTGTCCGACTCCCACCCGCTACCGCAAGAACTGGTCTCAAACCCAACCACAGTCCCACAATGCTATTTTAGGTGTATGTGATGCAGCTCACTTGCAAGCCTTTTACAGAGATTCTCACATTGTCAAGATCAGCCTAATTATAGGCCTATATAGGAATGACATTTCCTTGAAAGGATAACTGCCCCGTGCTTCTCCGCCCATGCATAGGCTATAGCCTACTCAATCTAGTTGAGACCACACACCCACATGATCACTTAGGTATGGATACTGAACTTGAAGCAGCAAGAATGATAAAAGCAACCCTTACGTTTTGTATAGGCCTATCGGATATAGCCTACCTTTTAGGTGGATGTTTTGCAGGAAGTGGCAGTGCAATTCTTAGTAATCAATACTTATTGTAGTGTCTTAGCTCTTATTACTTATATAATAAGAAAGACTATGAATACAAGAAATTGAACTGGAGCTTCACATTTACTAAAAACCAGTTAGTACCACAATAACATAGAACAACACTGCGCATGACCAAGGTTGTTCCATGCTTAGAGGGGACATCATTAATTAACAGAACATAACATTCTTTCTCTTATACAATCAGAGTTACTTTTACCAAACCACAACTGAAACATTTCCCAGAACAGGTAGTTATTTTGCATCTTTTGATTTTAACTTGAACAGTTCGTTTGGCGGTCGACGTCACTGGCTTTCTAGCCATCGCCGATCCACTTTTCATTTTCCATTTGTTTTGTCTTTGTTTTCTACACACCTGGTTTCTATTCCCCAATTACATGTTAATTATTTAACCCTCTGTTTCCCCCATGTTTGTGTGCGTGTTTGTATATAATGTTCAGGTCGTTACTTGTTGGCTGGTATTGTTTTTGCCGGGTTCGTTATTACGCCCGTTATTTACGAGTGACCGGTAATTTCACGCACCTTTAGTATTTGTTTTATACTGGTGCTGTTCGTGGAATAAATTACCTTGTACACTCATCTCTGCTCTCATGCGCCTGATTCCATGCACCAGTTACCCACAACCTGACATTTAGATTCCCAAAACAATTTTGGGGAGGACCACGAGACTCCTCGCCAGGTTGTGTCCCCCGCCACAACTAAAACCAAAGTGGCGCCCCTGTTTGTATGTTTAGACCACTTGGAAATTAGCCATTAGCTGTTTTGCTAGCTAGCTTGCTAGAAAGCTGCTCACTTGCACAAGGTGATTTCGTGATCAGCGCTGTAATCTAAAGAGTTAGGTACAAATTAATACAAGTTTATACATGTTTTCTTTGTTATTAGGATGAGTTTGTATACTGATAGAAATGAATACATATGTAATAAATATAGGAACAGTATATACAGTGGGGCAAAAAAGTATTTAGTCAGCCACCAATTGTGCAAGTTCTCCCACTTAAAAAGATGAGAGAAGCCTGTCATTTTCATCATAGGTACACTTCAACTATGACAGACAAAACAATTTTAAAAATCCAGAAAATCACATTGTAGGATTTTTTATGAATTTATTTGCAAATTATGGTGGAAAATAAGTATTTGGTCAATAACAAATGTTTATCTCAATACTTTGTTATATACCCTTTGTTGGCAATGACAGAGGTCAAACGTTTTCTGTAAGTCTTCACAAGGTTTTCACACACTGTTGCTGGTATTTTGGCCTTTCCTCCATGCATATCTCCTCTAGAGCAGTGATGTTTTGGGGCTGTTGCTGGGCAACTTGGACTTTCAACTCCCTCCAAAGATTTCTATGGGGTTGAGATCTGGAGACTGGCTAGGCCACGGACCTTGAAATGCTTCTTACGAAGCCACTCCTTCGTTGCCCGGACGGTGTGTTTGGGATTATTGTCATGCTGAAAGACCCAGCCACGTTTCATCTTCAATGGCCTTGCTGATGGAAGGAGGTTTTCACTCAAAATCTCACGATACTTGGCCCCATTCATTCTTTCCTTTACATGGATCAGTCGTCCTGGTCCCTTTGCCGAAAAACAGCCCCGAAGCATGATGTTTCCACCCCCATGCTTCACAGTAGGTATGGTGTTCTTTGGATGCAACTCAGCATTCTTTGTCCTCCAAACACGACGAGTTGAGTTTTTACCAAAAAGTTATATTTTGGTTTCTCTGACCATATGACATTCGCCCAATCTTCTTCTGGATCATCCAAATGCTCTCTAGCAAACTTCAGACGGGCCTGGACATGTACTGGCTTAAGCAGGGGGACACGTCTGGCACTGCAGGATTTGAGTCCCTGGCGGCGTAGTGTGTTACTGATGGTAGGCTTTGTTACTTTGGTCCCAACTCTCTGCAGGTCATTCACTAGGTCCCCCCGTGTGGTTCTGGGATTTTTGCTCACCGTTCTTGTGATCATTTTGACCCCACGGGGTGAGATCTTGTGTGGAGCCCCAGATCGAGGGAGATTATCAGTGGTCTTGTATGTCTTCCATTTCCTAATAATTGCTCCCACAGTTGATTTCTTCAAACCAAGCTGCTTACCTATTGCAGATTCTGTCTTCCCAGCCTGGTGCAGGTCTACAATTTTGTTTCTGGTGTCCTTTGACAGCTCTTTGGTCTTGGCCATAGTGGAGCTTGGAGTGTGACTGTTTGAGCTGGTGGACAGGTGTCTTTTATACTGATAACAAGTTCAAACAGGTGCCATTAATACAGGTAACGAGTGGAGGACAGAGGAACCTCTTAAAGAAGAAGTTACAGGTCTGTGAGAGCCAGAAATCTTGCTTGTTTGTAGGTGACCAAATACTTATTTTCCACCATCATTTGCAAATAAATTCATTAAAAATCCTACAATGTGATTTTCTGGATCATCTTTTTAAGTGCGAGAACTTGCACAATTGGTGGCTGACTAAATACTTTTTTTGCCCCACTGTACAGGTATAATTCATGGTGATAATAAATAGTGAAATACGTGATGCAATTAAAAAGGTTCAAAGGTTTGTAATTGCATTTCATAGTGCCAATTTGTATTTGCATTTGTATTTATTATGGATCCCCAACTCTTCCTGGGGTCCAGCAAAAAAACATTACAATACATTCATAACAGATTTCACAACATATTAAGTTTGTGCTCTCAGGCCTCTCCTCTACTACCACATATCTATGACCCAAAATCCATGTGTACATGTGTGTGTATAGTGCGTATGTTATCGTGTGTTTGTGTACATGTTTATATACAGTTGAAGTTTGGAAGTTTACATACACTTAGGTTGGAGTCATTAAAACTAGTTTTTCAACCATTCCACAAATTTCTTGTGAACAAACTATAGTTTTGGCAAGTCGGTTAGGACATCTACTTTGTGCATGACACAAGTCATTTTTCCAACAATTGTTTACAGACAGATTATTTCACTTATAATTCACTGTATCACAATTCCAGTGGGTCAGAAGTTTACATGCACTAAGTTGACTGTGACTTTAAACAGCTTGGAAAATTCCAGAAAATTATGTCATGGCATTAGAAGCTTCTGAGAGGCTAATTGACATCATTTGAGTCAATTGGAGGGGTACCTGTGGATGTATTTCAAGGCCTACCTTCAAACTCAGTACCTCTTTGATTGACATCATGGGAAAATCCAAAGAAATTAGTCAAGATCTTAGAAAAATAATTGTAGACCTCCACAAGTCTGGTTCCTCCTTGGGAGCAATTTCCAAATGCCTGAAGGTTCAATGGTCACCTGTACAAACAATAGTACGCAAGTATAAACACCATGGGACCACGCAGCCATCATACCGCTCAGGAAGGAGACACATTCTGTCTCCTAGAGATGAACGTACTTTGGTGCGAAAAGTGCAAATCAATCCCAGAACAACAGCAAAGGACCCTGTGAAGATGCTGGAGGAAACGGGTACAAAAATAGCTATATCCACAGTAAAACAAGTCCTATATCAACATAACCTGAAAGGCCGCTCAACAAGGAAGAAGCCACTGCTCCAAAACTGCCATAAAAAGCCAGACTACACTTTGCAAATGCACATGGGGACAAAGATTTTACTTTTTGGAGAAATATCCTCTGGTTTGATGAAACAAAAATAGAACTGTTTGGCCATAATGACCATCGTTATGTTTGGAAAAAGGGGGAGGCTTGCAAGCTGAAGAACACCATCCCAACTGTGAAGCACGGGGGTGGCAGCATCATGTTGTGGGGGTTCTTTGCTGCATGAGGGACTGGTGCACATCACAAAATAGATGGCATCATGAGGGAAGAAAATTATGTGGATATATTGAAGCAACATCTGAAGACATCAGTCAGGAAGTTAAAGCTTGGTTGCAAATGGGTCTTCCGAATGGACAATGACTCAACGCATACTTCCAATGTTATGGCAAAATGGCTTAAGGACAACAAAGTCAAGGTATTCGAGTGGCCATCACAAAGCCCTGACCTCAATCCTATAGAAAATGTGTGGGCAGAACTGAATAAACCTGGCGAGCAAAGAGGCCTACAAACCTGACTCAGTTACACCTGCTCTGTTAGGAGGAATGGGCCAAAATTCACCCAATTTATTGTGGGAAGCTTGTGGAAGGCTACCCTAAATGTTTGACCCAAGTTAAACCATTTAAAGGCAATGCTACCAAATACTAATTGAATGTATGTAAACTTCTGACCCACTGGGAATGTGATGAAAGAAAGAACAATTCTGAAATAAATCCTTCTCTCTACTATTATTCTGACGTTTCACATTCTTAAAATAAAGTGGTGATCCTAACTGACCTAAGACAGGGAATGTTTACTAGGATTAAATGTCAGGGATTGTGAAAAACTGAATTTACATGTATTTGGCCATGGTGTATGTAAACTTCCGACTTCAACTGTATATGGAATAATGACAATTACAACGATACTGAATGAACAGTGAACACTTTTATTTCTTAATATAATACATACATAAAATCAATTTAGTTTCAAATAAATAATGAAACATGTTCAATTTGGTTTAAATAATGCAAAAACAAAGTGTTGGAGAAGAAAGTAAAAGTGCAATACGTGCCATGTAAGAAAGCTAACGTTTCAGTTCCTTGCTCAGAACTTCAGAACATATGAAAGCTGGTGGTTCCTTTTAACATGAGTCTTCAATATTCCCAGTAGTTTTAGGTTGTAGTTATTATAGGAATTATGACTCGTTGACTATTTCTGTCTATACCATTTGTATTTCATATACCTTTTACTATTGGATGTTCTTATAGGCACTATAGTATTGCCAGACTAATCTCAGGAGTTGATTGGCTTGAAGTCATAAATAGCGCTGTACTTCAAGCATTGCTAAGAGTGTCGTGGAAAATTGGTTCAAATACGACGCTTTCAAGAACTGGTGAATTCAACAATAGACTTTTTAATACAACGTATTTTCAAGCCGGAGTGGTCCGTGGAACACACACACTTTTTCAGAGCACTCGCTCTGATTTATACACATACAACATGAGTCCCTCCCACATGCAAATGAAGTTACATCCCAATCTGTGCATCCTGCTTGTTCAGCTCAATAATGCCCATATCTGCTTTCCGTCAGATTATAATGATGACAAGACCCTTGCCTTTTCCCTGGACTCAGCTTAATGCGTTCTCCTGTTTGTGTGTTATCTCGGGTCAGCAGACTATGTGTCTCCTCTGTTTTTAGCGTGTCCAGCTATACTAAAAATACTATACATTCCTCTATGCTATAGGCTTGCTTTGTCCCTGCACTTAGCTCAATGTGTGTCTTTATCTCGGATCAGCAGACTATGTGTCTCCTCTGTCATTCCTTCAGCATCTCCATGTCCTAAAAATATGTGAGCTATGTCTATAATCCATCAGTTGGTCATTTGGCTGACCCCCTCCTTTGTATATCCCTCTGACCTTTGTATGTCCAGCTATCCTAGGCACCTATGTGTCGTCTTCTCTTCATGTGGTTGTCTAAGATCAGCAGACTATACCTATATCTATGGCCTCCTCTGTTCTCCTCTCCGATACAATAGACAATGCATTTTACCAGAATGGCAAATGCACTCTATATGTGTATCTCTCTCT